>NC_055992.1:68567740-68870771 GCF_018446385.1 Zingiber officinale
CTGATCAAGAAATTAAAGGACCAGGTGATTCACTATGACTGGAGAGATCATCTTTATAAATGTGCTTTCTCATGTCCCTTACTCAAGTGTATCGGGTCAGATGACGTACAATACATTTTACAGGAAATGCATCAAAGTTCCTGTAAAAGTCATGCTAGCAGCTGGTCTCTCACTTGGAAAATATTGATGGTCGGATACTTTTGGTCTACTTTGCAAGTTGATGTGGCTCAATTAGTAAGAACCTGCTTGTCCTATCAGAAGCACCAAAACATCCCACATCACCCCATTGAGTTGTTGAAAACTTCCATTATCTCCTACCCGTTCGATCAGTGGGGTATGTATATTGTAGGATCTTTTCCCATAGCACCTGCACAGGAAATTTTTTTGCTAGTAGCAGTAGACTATTTCTCTAAATGGGTAGAGGTCGAGCTACTAGCCAAGATAACTAAGTAAATAGTTATCAAATTCTTATGGTAGCATATCATTTACAGGTTCAAAATCCCGCACAAATTGGTTTCAGATAATGGAAGATAATTTAGGGAAGGAAAATTCGAGAGTGGTGTTCAACCTGTGGTATTGCACAGACCTTCACATATGTGGCTTATCCTTAGAGTAATAGCCAGACAAAAGTGACAAATAGAGAAATCATCAGAGGGATTAAATCTATATTGGACCAAATCAGAGGAAGTTAGATTGAGAGTTACCCAACGTATTATGGGTATATCATAAACCCCTCAACAAGCAACAAATATAACCCATTTCCATCTAGTTTATGGTGGTGAAGCAGTGGTCCTGGTCAAGATTAGCATAGATAGAGTCTAATCGAAGGCAGCTGTATGATGAAGATAATGCTAGTCGGCGCCTTATGGAGCTCGATTTGATAGAAGAAGTTAGAGATAAGGCGGCCCGATTAATGGCATACCGCCAAAGGATGAGGCAAAATTACAATAGAAGAGTCTATTGGAATCCCAAATTCGTTTTGATGTGATCAACCAAGTTAGGTTAGGTCTTGTGGTGTTTTATCCTTGTGTCTAAGTGTACAGGAGCTTAGGAACACAAGAAGTCGAGCAAGCGATAAGGACGATATGGGAGAGAGCCGACGAGCTTGGTGTGTCTGAGGGACAAGCTGCTACGGAAGAGTACACGGGCGAATGAGAAGGAAGCGCGCGGCGTTTCCGAGGGACGAGAAGCCGGAGCGGAAGGTTGTTCGAGAAGGCTGAAATTGGGTTCGGGTGAGCCTTATTTCGGTTGGCCAAAATCACCCAAGCGAGAGGAGCCGGTGCGGAAGACCCCGACTGAGGCGAGCAGAACCAGAGCAGAAGGCCCAGACCTAAAAGTGTTGGGTTTTTCGGGCTTCGAAAGCCGCTTTTTTGCGTCGCGAAAACCCTGAAACCCCCCGCCACTGGATCCGTGCGAAAGAAAAATAAAACAAAATACGAGTATGAGTTTCTAAAGTCTAGATCTACACTAGATAAGAGCGTTACCCTCGATGCGATGCCCTTCGCTATCCCGCTAGTCCAACGGTTTGCCGGATCTCAAGATTGTCAAAGTAGACAACCCTCTAGAAGTATCCACACGAACACAAGAAGGAGATCACCAAACTACGGTGTGCTAGCACCTTAGTAGGGTTCGGCAAGATGAGGAGAGGAAGAGCAAGAAGAGATAGCACTAGGAGGAAGAAGATGAGAGTTACCCTCACAAAATGAAAACTCATTTCATCCATTAAAGTGGTCGGCCACACTTATGTGGTTTGTAACCTCCATGGGATACCAAGAGTCACAACTCTTGGTAACTCCCATGAGGTGGCATCCCACTTAAGCAACCATGATGATGTGGAGCATCAGCATTAGCCCACTCAAGTCAAACTTGACTCTTCATCTTCCTCTCAAGTCAAGTCAAACTTGACTTAATATCTCTCATGGTTGATCTAATCTAACCATTTAATTCAAGCCAATTTAATATAATAAATCTAATTCATTTAATTAAATTGATTCAATGAGTCATAATCTAAATTAGACTCATTGAACACATGAATCAACTTGAGTCCAACTCAATTAGCCCAATTAGGATTATTCTTAATCCAATTTGATTCATCACATGAATCTAATCCTCTAGGTTCATCATATGAACCTAATCTCCATCTAATTATCCTTAGAGTGTGACCCTATAGGTTCTTGTAATGTTGGCAATGCCCCTAAATCCATTTAGGAGCATAAGTAATGAGCGGTATCTAGCAACACATCATTACTACCCAAGTTACAAGAATGTTGAAATCCAACATCACCTTGTGACTACTAATTGTGACTCCTCACAATATATGACAAGTGTCCTTCTATCCTAGACATTTAGATTGATCAATGTGAGGCATAGACCATGTCATCCTCTGACCAATCTAAATCTTGAACTCCAAGTAGACTCACTAAATCAAATGATCTCAATATCTCATATTGACTTATTTGGGCATGGCCATGCACTTCGTGCTCTCACTCTATCAAGAATATTGATGTCGCTCCCGTCATATAGGAGGGATAGATCCCATCTACATCACTCACATCCCTCTGCATAATTCGTTACATACCCAGTAATCGCCTTTATAGTCCACCCAGTTTCGGGTGACGTTTGACGAAACGAAAGTACATAACTCCTTATGTAGGGAACCATGGTGACTTCAGGTCTAAGAACTAGTAGTCATACTAATAGCCACATGAGAAAGTATATGACACTCATATAACGATCCATGATACTTTCTCATGGCGGGTCATTCAGTATACATTCTCGAATGCATACCCATGTGTCAACTTGATATCTCTATATCCATGACTTGTGAGATCAAGTCATCGAGTTGACCAACATGCTAGTCTTATTGCATTAACATTGCCCCTGAATGTTAATACTCGACTAGGAATGATTAAGAGTAGTGTTCCCTATATCATCTCACTATCGGTTCAACTAACCGATTGATATAGGTAAGAACCTTCTTCTCAAGGACGCTATTATACTTAGTTTATTTGGCACAAATACAAGTAAGTATAATAACAAAAACAAATACCTTTATTTATATATAAGAATATGATACAATAAGTCTATAATACAATTATCAAATGATTGGCTCTAGGGCTCTAACTAACAATCTCCCACTAGCACTAGT
Organism: Zingiber officinale; assembly: GCF_018446385.1. Lineage (NCBI taxonomy): Eukaryota > Viridiplantae > Streptophyta > Magnoliopsida > Zingiberales > Zingiberaceae > Zingiber > Zingiber officinale. Next base: position 68,570,889 of record NC_055992.1, read on the forward strand.
GCCAATCAGTGTAGGCTCTAAGCCCTAATGACCTAGTGTGACCATCATGCTTCTTCTGTGCCAAAGCCTTGGTCAAGGGATCTACGATGTTAGCCTCTATAGGTACTCTGCATATCTTCACATCTCCTCTCTCGATAATCTCTCGAATGAGATGGAAGCACCGTAGTATGTGTTTGGTCCGCTGGTGTGATCGAGGTTCCTTCGCCTGTGCTATAGCTCCATTGTTGTCACAATAGAGCTCAATAGGGTCAGCGATACTGGGAACCTCCCCAAGTTCAGTGATGAACTTGCGGATCCAAACTACATCCTTTGCTGCCTCCGATGCAGCAATGTACTCGGCCTCTATCGTAGAATCAGCTACTGTGTCCTGCTTTTAACTCTTCTAGCTCACAGCACCACCATTAATACAAAATACGAACCCTGACTGCGATCGATAATCATCCTGGTTGGTCTGGAAGCTAGCATCACTGTAACCCTTTACAGCTAGCTCGTCATTGCCTCCATATATCAAGAAATATTCTTTAGTCCTTCTTAAGTACTTAAGAATATTCTTGACTGCTATACAGTGACTTTCACCTGGATCTGACTGGTATCTGCTCGTCATGCTCAAAGCATACGAGACATCAGGACGAGTACATAGCATGGCGTACATGATAGATCCTATGGCTGAGGCATAAGGGATCTAATCCATGCGGTCTCTCTCCTCTCTAGAAGAGGGACCTTGAGTCTTCGAAAGACTCACGCCATGTGACATCAGCAGAAATCCCTTCTTGGAGTTCTGCATGGCAAACCGAAGGAGTACCTTGTCAATGTATGTACTCTGACTTAGACCAAGCAATCTCTTAGATCTATCTCTATAGATCTGTATCCCTAGAATGCGGGATGCCTCACCTAAGTCCTTCATTGAAAAGCAACTCCCTAGCCAAGTCTTGACAGACTGAAGCATAGGGATGTCCTTCCCAATGAGTAGTATGTCATCCACATACAATATGAGGAAGACAACTATGTCCCCTACAACCTTCTTGTAGACACAAGGTTCATCTTCATTCTTGATGAAACCAAACTGTTTGATTGCATCATCGAATCGAAGATTCCAGCTCCGAGAAGCTTGCTTTAGTCCATAAATGGACCTATGCAGCTTGCATACTCTGCTAGTATGCTATGAATCTACAAAACCCTCAGGTTGTGTCATGTACACATTCTCGAGCAGGTTTCCATTCAGAAACGTGGTTTTGACATCCATCTGCCATATCTCATAGTCATGGTATGCTGCAATAGCAAGCATGATCCGAATGGACTTAAACATCGCTACTGGAGAAAAGGTTTCATCATAGTCAATACCATGAATCTGCTTGAAACCTTTAGCTACCAAGCGACCCTTATAGATAAGTCCATCCATGTCAGTCTTTCTCTTACAGACCCACTTACACCCAATGGGTTTTACCCCTTCAGGTGGATCAACCAAGGTCCAAACTTGGTTGGTGTACATGGATTCCATCTCGGATCTCATTGCCTCTGGCCATTTCTCGGAATATGGTCTCATCACAGCTTCCTGATAGGTGGTAGGCTCATCCTCTATGAGCACAACGTCATCATGGTCAGACAAGAGAAATGAGTATCTCTCAGGCTGACGATATACCCTATCAGACCTGCGAAGAGGTATGTCTACTTGAACTGGTTGTTGTTCCTCAACTCCTTCTGGAACAACATCATCCACAACACTTTGTGGTTCCAGTTCAACTTCCATCGAGGCCTCAGTGCTATTGCTCACATCTTGAACTTCTTCAAGATCGAACGTGCTCCCACTAGTCTTTCTAGAAACAAAGTCCCTTTCTAGAAAGACCTCAGTCTTTGCCACAACTACCTTGTGCTGACTGGGAATATAGAAGTAATATCCCTTAATTTCCTTGGGATATCCAATAAAGTAGCACTTGTCAGATTTGGGTCCTAATTTATCTGAGACTTGACATCTAACGTAAGCCTCACAACCCCAAATCCTCATAAAAGACACCTGGGCATCTCTCCCAGTCCATATCCTATATGGTGTCTTTATCATGGCCTTGGATGGAACTCGTTTGAGTATAAAAGCTGTCGTATCTAGAGCATAGCCCCAAAGGAATGTTGAAAAATCTGTGTGACTCATCATAGATCGTACCATATCTAATAGGGTACGATTCCTCCTTTCGAATACACCATTCCACAGTGGTGTTCCAGGAGGAGTGTGTTGGGATAGAATCCCACACTCAGCTAGATAGTCACGAAACTCGTGGCTAAGGTATTCTCCACCTCGATCTGATCGAAGTATCTTAATACTCTTGCCAAGCTGGTTCTGTACTTCATTCTTGAATTCTTTGAACTTTTCAAAGGATTCAGACTTATGTGTCATCAAGTACACATAACCATATCTACTGAAGTAATCAGTAAATGTGATGAAGTACCTATAACCGCCTCTAGCAGCTACATTGAAAGGGCCACATACATCACTATGTCTGAGTCCTAACAAATCAGTCGCTCTTTTGTTGTGCCCACTAAAGGGAGTCTTGGTCATCTTGCCTAGTAGGCATGACTCGCACGTCTCATAAGATTCAAAATCAAATGAGTCCAACAAACCATCCTTTTGGAGTTGGGATACGCGCTTGTCATTTATATGACCTAAGCGACAGTGCCAGAGATAGGTTTGGTTCACGTCATTTGACTTGAACCTTTTGGTATTAATGTTATAGATAGGGCTTTCAAGGTCTAGAATGTAGAGTCCGTTCATCAGAGGTGCACTACAATAGAACATATCTTTTAAATAAATTGAACAACATTTGTCCTTTATTATAAAAGAGAAACCTTTCTTGTCCAAACAAGAAATTGAAATTATGTTCTTAGTTAATGCAGACACATAACAACAATCATCCAACTCTAATACAAGCCCAGAGGGCAGAGATAGAAAATAAGTCCCTACAGCAACAGCAGCAACCCGTGCTCCATTGCCTACGCGTAGGTCCACCTCACCCTTCGCCAATGCCTTGCTATTTCTCAGCGCCTGCACATTAGTACAAATGTGAGAAGCACATCCGGTATCTAATACCCATGATGAAGAAATAGTTAGATTGACTTCTATAATATATATACCTGAAGTGGAAGTCTCACTTCGCTTCTTCTTAAGATCTTCTAGGTACACCTTGCAGTTCCTCTTCTAGTGCTCAGTCTGACCGCAGTGGAAGCAGGTAGCATCCTTGGCGACCCCTCCTTTAGGCTTCAGTGCCTTGCCTTTGCCCTTGGCTTGGGGCTTTCCCTTGCCTTTGGGCTTGCCCTTGCCCTTGTGTTTCTGAACCATTAGAACAGAGTGGGGCTTTGCCTTCTTAAGGTTCAACTCAGCAGTTCTCAACATGCTAAGCAACTTAGGCAATGACTTGTCAATTTCGTTCATATTGTAGTTTAGAACGAACTGACTATAGTTATCCGGCAAGAATTGCAAGATCAGGTCAGTGGCTAGCTCTTGGCCAAGTGGGAATCCCAACCTCTATAGGTTTTCTATGTACCCAATCATTTTGAGTACATATGGGCCTACGGGAGCCCCATCTGACATCTTGCACTGAAATAGTGCCCTTGAGATCGCAAATCTCTCATGCCTCGCTTGTCCTTGATACAGTTGACGAAGATGTTCAACCATATCGTAAGCGTCCATCAACTCGTGTTGCTTCTGAAGCTTAGAGTTCATGGTCGTGAGCATTAGATAGGACACATCTAATGCGTCATCTTGATGCTTCTTGTAAGCATCTTTATCTGCTCGCGTGGCATTGGCAGGAGGAGCCTCTGGAATGGGCTGCTCCAGAACGTACAGCTTACGTTCCTGGGTGAGAACTATTCTCAAGTTCCTGTACCAGTCCAGGAAATTTGCTCTGTTAAGCTTGTCCTTCTCAAGGACAGAACACAGAGAGAAGGTGTTCGTATTCGACGTCATGGTTATCTACAACAGAAAAATACAGAGAATAAATATCATATTCCTTTTAAATTATTTAATTAGGCCTTTAACTAAATGATGCTCCAACTGAATTCTATAATTCATGTGGGACAAGATCCACATCATACTACGCCTTGAGTTAGCTTTGGCTAAATCTCCCAAGACTTAGTATGATTGGTAGGTAACGATTTACCAAATACATCTCTATGCAACTCTTGTTTATAGGATCATTATCCGCAGTTATATTAAAACTTGAGTTAGTTTTGGCTAATACGCCCAAGAATTAATATAAATGTGATTTATGTCCTATCTTTCCAACCATTGGAAGAATGCCTATAGTTGTACTCGATCCAACCGAGCAAACTAGGAATACTCAATCTAATTGAGTTTGTACTCTCCCGTGCGTTGATAAGCGGGACCAAGATTGTCCCTCCGTACCCTACCAAGATAATATGTGTTGCTCTGCTTTGGCAGATTCAACAACACATGTGATCGAGGTAGTGATAGGTATCACGGCACGGTAAGCATTAGAGTTGACGTAATTTAGATCTAATCTAATCGTTGATGTGTATCAAATACGTGATAGATCTAATCTAATCGAAAGGGTGCATCTTGTACATGATTTAGATCTAATATAATCGTTAGGTACTAATTAATTACTAATTATGCATCACATACACACAAGCAATTAATTAAATTTATTTGTGATTAGTCATGGCCCTACTACGATCTTCTCAAGCCAATGAGAAGATCGGATGGTCAACCTAGGGTCAACAACTTCTCAAGCTCCTCCCTTTGACCACCTTGTGTTGCTCGCGCCCTCCTCGTAACTCCGTCTCGAGTGGACCTTCTACGGCTCCAATTTTGTACATTACAATTTTGAAACTCGAGTTACATTCGAGTCTAAACTAATTTACAACAAGAATATAAAATAGAGAAAGGCACGACGCGCAGGTCGCGAATCAAATGTACAACACGCACAACACAAATAACGGCGCGCAGGCCGTAATATGAATTACAACACAAATCCAATCAGATTGGGTCTTTTGGGGCCATGACTATCACAAATTATACATAATTCTAAATTATGTAATTTCCATAATTTTCTGTAATTTGAATACTAATTTTTACAATTTTTACGAGTAAAATTTCCCAGCGGTCTCGTTTAGCGATTTTCGGGAGCAATCGCGGAACAAATCCCCTTACGGGGCCAGGGGCAGCGCCCCTACCTGCGATCTAACCATCGCGAGTTTCCCTAAGCAATCCTACAGTGCCTTAGCCCGCTATCCCAAAAAGTTTTGGGGCGAAACCTTGCCGTTTCGGAAAAATCTTCTCGGTAGTCGAAGCCTACAAGTGTATAAATACTTGTGCTTCGCTTCTACGAGAAAATTACTCATAAAAACCATAAAAAATTAAATTTACAAAAAATCAAAGAAGCTATATTTTTCATAAAAATCAAATTAAACTCGTACAAGTGTTCGCACGTGGCTCTGATACCACTGTTGAATTTTTCGAGCCGCGAAAACCGCTTTTTCGCGTCGCGGAAACCCCGAAACCCCCCGCCACCGGATCCGTGCGAAAGAAAAATAAAACAAAATACGAGTACGAGTTTCTAAAGTCTAGATCTATACTAGATAAGAGAGTTACCCTCGATGCGATGCCCTTCACTATCCCGCTAGTCCAACGGTTTGCCGGATCTCAAGATTGTCAAAGTAGACAACCCTCTAGAAGTATCCACACGAACACAAGAAGGAGATCACCAAACTACGGTATGCTAGCACCTTAGTAGGGTTCGGCAAGATGAGGAGAGGAAGAGCAAGAAGAGAGAGCACTAGGAGGATGAAGATGAGAGTTACCCTCACAAAATGAAAACTCATTTCATCCATTAAAGTGGCCGGAGGAGAGGAAGAGCAAGAAGAGAGAGCACTAGGAGGAAGAAGATGAGAGTTACCCTCACTTATGTGGTTTGTAACCTCCATGGGATACCAAGCGTCACAACTCTTGGTAACTCCCATGAGGTGGCATCCCACTTAAGCAACCATGATGATGTGGAGCATCATAATTGGCCCACTCAAGTCAAACTGTACTCTTCATCTTCCTCTCAAGTCAAGTCAAACTTGACTTAATCTCTCTCATAGTTGATCTAATCCAACCATTTAATTCAAGCCAATTTAATATAATGAATCTAATTCATTTAATTAAATTAATTAAATGAGTCATAATCTAAATTAGACTCATTGAACACATGAATCAACTTAAGTCCAACTCAATTAGCCCAATTATGGTTACTCTTAATCCAATTTGATTCATCACATGAATCTAATCCTCTAGGTTCATCATATGAACCTAATCTCCATCTAATTGTCCTTAGTGTGTGACCCTATAGGTTCTTGTAACGTTGGCAATGCCCCTAAACCTATTTAGGAGCATAAGTAATGAGCGGTATCTAGCAACACATCATTACTACCCAAGTTACAAGAATGTTGAGATCCAACATCACCTTGTGACTACTAATTGTGACTCCTCACAATATATGGCAAGTGTCCTTCTATCCTAGACATCTAGATTGATCAATGTGAGGCATAGACCGTGTCATCCTCTGACCAATCTAAATCTTGAACTCCAAGTAGACTCACTAAATCAAATGAGCTCAATATCTCATATTGACTTATTTGGACATGATCATGCGCTTCGTGGTCTCACTCAATCAAGAATATCGATGTCGCTCCCGTCATATAGGGGGGATAGATCCCATCTACATCACTCACATCCCTCTACATAATTCGTTACATACCCAGTAATTGCCTTTATAGTCCACCCAGTTACGGGTGACGTTTGACGAAACCAAAGTACATAACTCCTTATGTAGGGAACCATAGTGACTTTAGGTCTAAGGACTAGTAGTCATACTAATAGCCACATGAGAAAGTATATGACACTCATATAATGATCCATGATACTTTCTCATGGCGGGTCATTCAGTATACATTCTCTAATGCATACCCATGTGTCAACTTGATATCTCTATATCCATGACTTGTGAGATCAAGTCATCGAGTTGACCTACATGCTAATCTTATTGCATTAACATTGTCCCTGAATGTTAATACTCGACTAGGAATAATTTGTTGGATCGAGACGCGCTAGAGGGGGGAGGGGGGTGAATAGTGCTCGTGGCTATTTTGTACGTATCGAAATTGAAAACAGCATTAGAGTAATTAAAGCAGCGGAATTAAAAACAAACAAACACACAGAGAGAGACACAAGAGATTTTACTTCGTTCGGAGCCTAAGGCGACTCCTACTCGAAGGCCCGCGATCCTTGATCGCTTTCTGTGGGCAACAACTATAAGCACGTTAAAATGATTATACTTATGAGTACAAAAAGCTATAAGTATAATACCGACAACAAGAAATGCTAAATTTGAAGCTTGGGTCGTCGGGCACTTGTAGCAGCACTTCGGAACGTCTTTTGGAGCAACACGTTGATGAGAGATCACTTGGTATTCGTTGTATTGAAGTGCTGGTCGAAACCCCCTTATAAAGGGTGTTCAAGGCGCCTTGAAGGCTGTTCAAGGCGCCTCCATCCTGCCTGGTCTTCCGCGTGGATCAAACCTGACCTGGTCGAATTTCATCCATTCAAGGCGCCTTAAACCTCACTCAAGGCGCCTTCTGCCTTCTTCAAGGCGCCTCCAATGGTGCTTCGCAACCAGCTCATCCTTTGCACCCGAGGCACCTCCAAGCTCCATGGAGGCGCCTCGGACACTGATCATCCGAGGGAAAACTACCTTATTTTGTACCTGCAAGACTTGTTAGTCCCAAACAATATCCTGCAACACAAAATTAGCACACAATAACAGTATGAATAATAAAAGAATGTTTATGATAGTCTCCGGACTGTCCGGGTCTGACTTTGGATTTCCAACCGGAAACCCTAGGTCGACCTGACGCCTACTGTTCCCTCTACGGGGACAAGTCCTCACCTACTCCACTCAGGAGAGATTACTTGATGCCAGTCCGGTTCTCCAGACCGACTGGACTTTTCGCCTAGGGTTACTACCCCCTAGGACCTAGGGTTACCGCCCCCTAGGGTTTTTCTCCACCTAGGGTTGCCACCCCCTAGGACCTAAGGTTGCCGCCCCTTAGGGTTTTCCTTCACCTAGGGTTACTGCCCCCTAGGACCTAAGGTTACCCCCCCTTAGGATTTTCCTTCACCTAGGGTTACCACCCCCTAGGACCTAAGGTTACCCCCCTTAGGATTTTCCTTCACCTAGGGTTACCACCCCCTAGGACCTAAGGTTACCCCCCCCCCCCCCTTAGGATTTTCCCTTGCCTAACCGTAGTTAGGACTTTCCTGAAACCTTATTTAACCACGTTAGATAACAAGGAATCTTAACTTTGAATCCCTTTGCCATTATCAAAACTGAGGTTCGATCGTCGGATGCTTACTGCACCAACAATCTCCCCCTTTTTGATTATGGCTACCGAAATTCAAAGTTAAGTAAAAATGCAATAAAGATACACATAAATAAGCACAGGCATAAATAAAGCATAGGCTCATTCACAACAAAATTTTCGTTTTAAATTTATAATATTCTTTGAATTTCTTCCTACTCTCCCCCTTTGCCATATATCAAAATACCCAAGAGAGTGAAGAAAATCTGGGCCTTAGCTTAACTTTCAAAGATAATTTTCAATCTTATCTTCCAATCTTTTAATTTACTTTTGATAAACACTTAGTTTTTCTTGTAAGACTTTTAGATAGGTGAAATCATAATTTTGAAAGCAAAATTCTTCCTTTAGTTTGAGAGATACTTTTAGCTGAGATAAAGTTATTTTGTCTTTAAACAGTAACTTAGCAAATTTTTGTGATTTCAAAAAGATTTAGTTTTTTTTTTAAAAAAAAAAATTGTTTTGATGAAATTTTGAGAATGCTTTGGAAAATACTTAGCATTTTCAGCAGAGCTTAGCATTTGAAAACAATTGCTTTGAGAGATACTTAGCTAAATTTCTTTTTTTTTTGTTTTAAACACTTTAAAAAGTACTTAGCTAGATGTTTTTGAAAAAAATATTTAGCTATAATTGAAAATACTTAGCTATGTTTTCAGCGTAAAAATGATTGCGTTGAGAATATATCTTGCCAAGTAGCTAAGTTTAGAAAATAATTTAACTAAGTTTAGGTAGAGAAAACTTAATTAAGTACTCAGCTTTGAAAACATTTAGCTTATAGAGGAGTTATAATTTAAAAGTCAGGTCATAAATAATTTTAATTTTAACGCTAAGTTAAAAATAGATTAAATTTTCAAAGATATGCCAAAAATAGTTTTTAATTTTAAGGTCAAGTTAAAAATTTTAAAGAAAAACTAATTTTAAAACCGACTCAAAATCACTCCCCCTTAATTAATGCCTTAATAAATTTTTGAGTTCAGGAGTTCAAGCATGAGAGGTTAAAAAATTATTTTCCTAATTTTCCATCTCACTCATTCTAGATTAACAAGTATGTTTAGCATATGAGTGAGTGTGAGATGGAGTTTACTTTAATTTACAACATTGAAAATATCAGTTAGAATTTCAAATAAGTGACCATTATTTTGAAGATTTAAAAATTAATTGAGTTTAGAATTTCAAAGAATTTAATAACTTCTGAAAAGGGTTTTGAAATTAATTTTTCAGAGGATATTACAAATGATTTTTCAAATATTTTTTTTTTAAAAATAATTTTGAAATAATTTTTTCAAGGGATTTTTCAAATGACACTACAAGAATTTTTGCATTCAACAACACCCAATAGACAACGCTTTTTAATAAAAACGTTGTCGTTCTTTGTTTTACAACGCTTTTAGTCAAAAGCGTTGTCTATGGTATTTACTTTTTACTAAAGACAACGGTTTTTAATGAAGTGTTGTCTTTAGTGTTGTTGTTTATGGTCAAAGACAACATTTTTTTAAAAAACGTTTTTTAAAGTGTTGTGTATGTTTCCCCTAAACTCACTTAAAATAAATTCGCAGCCCTAGCTTTGCTAAACTCTAAACCCTCAACGCGCGCGCGCCTTCTCCTCACCACTCCTCTCCACGAGTTCTCCTCTCCACTCCTCTCCACGAGTGCCTTCTCCTCTCCTTCTCCTCTCCACGAGTGCCTTCTCCTCTCCACGAGCGCCTTCTCCTCTCCACTCCTCTCCACGAGCGCCTTCTCCTCTCCACGAGCGCCTTCTCCTCTCCTTGCCGCGTGATCTCCTCTGAACCCTAATCTCGACCCAAACTCCTCACGCAAAACTCCTCACGCCGGCCCAACTCCTCCAAGTCGAGATCCCTAATCTCGCATTTCCCCATCTCCTCAATCAAAGTCAGCTTACCCTTCCTAATCTTCTCACGGCTCCTCAACTCCTCTGAACCCTTCGATCTTAGTTCCTTCCTCGCAGAGCAGATTCGAGAGTAGGAGGAACGGAAGAAAGAAAGGTAAAATTTCTTCCATCCCTCTAGAATAAGATTTTGTTTATTTTTGATTATTTTCCGAACTAGCCATTTTGCCGGATTCATACTGCATCAATTTTCCCCCTCCCCTGATTGTATTTTCTCATGATTTAATCTGGAATTTTTAAACGTTTAGCTATAGACTTTGGCAGTAGGTATTAATCCTTAAAAATAGCATGAAGCATATAACATGCTATCCTTTTTTCTCAAATTCAGTGTGAAGCTGTTGGCCAAGTTGTAGATATTATTCACATTCCAGCCTTTCTTTGTCGTCAGGTATAATGTGCAGCTTGAAATTAATCAATCTCTAGTGTTATTCTACTATTATTTTTATTGTGTACCCTTAATGCGCAGAGAATATCTCTCATTTTTATTGTATCTAAAACTTGTGTTCTGCATTATCTCATCTTAATTCTGGGCAGTGACTTGTGCCTACTCAGTTTGTTGAATTTATATCAACTACTATTGTTATATTTATGTCACTTGCCTTCTAAGAGCTTAATGGCTTAAGTATGATTTAATACATCATGCACTATTGCATTGAGTTGCTTATGTTGATGTCCCTTTGAGGAAGTTGCAGATTCTCAAGTGCTAAAGAAACAAAGTTGCTTATTATAAGTTATAATTCAAGCATTTTCCTGGAATGGTTTCATTTTTCAACTAAAGGTTAACATGTTTCAATAGAGAATATGTTTTGGTGAATGCTCCAATATTATATGACTCTACAATTTATACCAAGGCAAAAGTACCTAACTACCTATACGTAGACTCTAACAAACATGTACATATGGATAATATAGATAACTAGGTTATCTCCCCAAGTGAGAAATTTGCTATTGGGATTGCATTTTGATGAGAAACCTGTATGGTCAAAAATTTTCAGGTAGAAATACAATTTTGATTAATTGTTTAAATATTTTGTTATAGTTTCACACTATTGTTTGTGTTAATATTTTTAGGTATTAGCTCATTGTTGATTGATTAGTTATAAAGAATGGACAAAGATTGGATGTCAAAGGATAGACTATCACGTGAATATGAGAATGGAGTTGAGTCTTTCTTGCAATTTGCAATGGAAAACACTAATGATCCGAATATGGGAATATCTTGCCCATGTGCAAAATGTGGCAATCTAAAGAAGAAAAATATACAAACTATCAGGGCACATCTGTATTGTAACGGTATAGATATGACATATCATACATGGATATGGCACGGCGAAAGATCTACGATAGGGATTTCACAAAATGAAAGTGACCAAGTAGGGCCAAATGAATATGTTCGTGAGGAACCAATAAATATGGTTCATGATGCATATGATAGTTATGTTGAGAATCCAACCCAATTCAATAAGCTTCTTGAAGATGCCGAGACACCTTTATATCCGGGATGCACTAAATTTACAAGGTTATCTGCAATTGTGAAATTATTCAACTTGAAGGCCAAATATAGTTGGAGTGATAAAAGTTTCACTGACCTACTCAGTTTGTTAGGAGAAATACTTCCAGATGACAATAAATTGCCTTTATCTCTGTATGATGCAAAGAAAAGCTTATCTGCATTAGGGATGGATTATGTAAAAATTCACGCTTGTCCTAATGATTGTATCTTATACCGGAAGGAGTATGAGGATTTAACTAATTGCCCTACTTGCGGGATGTCAAGGTGGAAGTTGGGAAAAAAAATATGATAAATGAAGGAATTCCTGCCAAGGTTTTGTGGTACTTCCCCCCTATTCCAAGATTTCAAAGAATGTTTCGGAATAAAGAGATATCTAAGGAGTTGACTTGGCATGCCGAAAAAAGACTTTGTGATGGATATTTACGCCATCCAGCTGATACACCTTCTTGGAAAATAGTTGATCGCAAATGGCCAGATTTTGGTATTGAGGCAAGAAATCTCAGATTGGCTATATCAGCTGATGGGATGAATCCTCATGGTTTAATGAGTTCTGCATATAGTTGTTGGCCAGTTTTAATGATTACTTATAATCTTCCTCCATGGTTGTGTATGAAGAGAAAATTTATGATGCTCACATTGTTAATTTCTGGTCCCAAACAGTAGGAAATGATATTGATGTTTACTTAGCACCTCTAATTGATGACTTAAAATGCTTATGGGATATAGGTGTCGAAGCATATGATGCATATCGCCAAGAAACTTTTATGCTTAGGGTTATCTTATTATGGACGATCAATGATTTTCCTGCATATGGGAACATGTCAGGATGCATTGTGAAAGGATATCATGCATGTCCTATTTGTGGTGAAGATACCTATTCAACAAGGTTGAAGCATAGTAGGAAAATGTCTTATACAGGTCATAGAAGGTTTCTACCTGCAACTCATCCTTATCGAAGGCAACGGAAGGCATTTAATGGGAACCAAGAATTTAACCCTGCTCCAAAACCATTAAGTGGCGATGAAGTTTTTGAAAGAGTTGAAAGAATTAATTGTCATTGGGGAAAAATGAGTAGAAAGTCTCAGTCGAATGATGATGTAAAATCATGCTGGAAAAAAAAATCAATTTTCTTTGAACTTCAGTATTGGAAACATCTATACATTCGACATGTTCTTGATGTGATGCACATTGAAAAGAATATTTGTGAAAGTCTTATCGGAACGTTACTTGATATTCCAGGAAAAACAAAGGATGGAGTAGCAGCGAGATTAGACCTTTTGGAAATGAATGTCAGGACAGATTTGGCACCAAGGATGGGGGAGAAGAAAACATTTTTGCCAGCAGCCTGTTATACACTTAGTAAGGATGAGAAAAGGAAAATTTTGAATTCTTTGTTTGGAATACAACTTCCATCATGTTACTCATCTAATGTTAAAAACCTCGTGTCGTTGAAGGACTTAAAACTTATTGGCCTTAAGTCACACGACTACCACGCTTTAATGCAACAATTGCTTCCTGTGGCGATACGTGGTGTTTTGCCCAAACATGTTAGAGACACTATCACTCGCTTGTGTTTCTTCTTCAATGTGTTATGTAATAAAGTGATAGATGTTTCAAGGATGGATGATATGCAAAGAGAGATTGTGACAATATTGTGTTTACTTGAAAAGTATTTCCCCCCTTCATTTTTTGATATAATGATTCATTTAAGTGTTCATCTTGTGCGGGAGGTGAAACTGTGTGGACCGGTTTGGTATAGGTATATGTATCCATTTGAAAGATACATGAAGATTTTGAAAGGTTATGTGCGAAATCGCAATCGACCTGAAGGGTGTATGGCTGAATCTTATATTGCTGAAGAGGCTGTTGAATTTTGCTCAGACTATCTGTCTAGTGTGCACACAATTGGGATCCCATCAAGTCATCGACAAATAGAACTTACTAAGCCTTTATCAGGTGCAGTAGTCTACTCCACTACTCACGATGAGTTGACGCAAGCACATCGTTATGTATTGGCAAATGATGCTGAGATTGATCTCTATATCGAGTAATGTATCTAACTTATTAATATTTTAATGTGGTTTGCTTACATTCTGTTGGTTTATTTATACCAAATAATTTGATTAGGGAACACATGACGTATTTGAATGCAAGATTTCCTCGTAAGGCTAAGTCCAAGAAGTGGTTACAAGATGAGCATAATCGAACGTTTATTACTTGGTTGCGTGATCGTGTAAGTTTCTTTAGTATTACATATTGGCATACATTCATTTTCATATTTATGCATAATTAAAAATTTATTGCATAAAAAATTTAGGTTGCTGATGTAGTTGACCATTCCACTCATCAAGTTTCAGAAAGATTGATGTGGATAGCTCGCGGGCCTAACAAGCAAGTACTAAAATACTCTAGCTATTTGATTGATGGGGTTACTTATGCTACAAAAGAGCGTGATGCTATACGAGTTGTTCAAAACTCCGGAGTAAGCTTAGTTGCAAAGACAATGCAAGTTGCAAGTGCAAAGGATAAAAATCCTATTGTGTCAGATATGGTTTTTTATGGAGTTATAGAAGAAATATGGGTAGTTGATTACCATAAATTTCAACTTCCAATGTTTAAATGTAATTGGGTGGAGCATAATAACGGCATTAAAGTAGATGATCTTGGTTTCACATTGGTAAACTTCAATAGACTTGGATTCAAATATGACGCTTTTATCCTGGCAAGCCAAGCAAAGCAAGTATTTTACATTGAAGATCCTGAAGATCCTTTATGGAGTGTTGTACTTGCAACACCAAACAGAGACTACTTTGAATACCTAAAGGGCGAAGAGTTAGAGGACACTGCTATCCACTATCAATGTTTTAGTAGGGGGTTACCATCAATGGATATTGACGGAGAAGATGATAATGAACCACCATGTATTCGTGAAGACTGTGATGGAAGTTGGATTGACAATATTACAATTTACCTATGAGGATGAATTTGTGGACAATATTAATATGTTATATTCCTCACTTTAATTCGAATCAGATATGTTGTGATGTTGCTGCAAGTTTCTGCTTTTATCTTTTATTTTTTTTCATACTGTTGTGAATTTGTTGGTGTAAATATATCATCTTGCTGTGAGTTTATGCATGTTTCTAACTAAACTTATGTTGATCAGTCTAAGTTGTTACAGATCAATGGATTCTACTAGAAAGAGTAAGAGAATAGGGCAACTTGCAAAGTTGGACAAGGGTAAAGAAGTCATTACAGCTGCCCGTGAAGAGAGTTGCGAGGGTGATAAAGTGTTGGATTCCAAAGACACTATCTCCTCAAGAACTTCTAGAGGTCGCACACAGTTGGATAAGATTACAAAGCAAAGAATGCAAGGTATTAGAAATGAGGTGTCATTCAATAATTTTGGACAACCGATAGGACCAGCTGCTGTAGCCATGCAAAGTTACATTGGTGTCTTGGCTCGGCAAAAGGTTAATATTAAATACAAGACATGGAAGCAAGTCCCAATTGCTGTCAAAGAATTAATATGGGAATCAGTCAATGTAAGCAAGTTAGCATGTTTTAACAATTATAATATTTCACTACTAATGATAGATATATTTTATGTTTGTCTTAATTAATCTTATTAATGTTTTCCACTTATTTGATGTACAGTTGATTTATAATGTTGACTCAAAGTGGAAAAAGGGATGTTTGAGGTCTGCAAACAGTAAGTGGAGGCAATACAAGACCCATCTCACCCAAAAATTTATTTTAAGCAGGCGTGACAAACCTGAGGAGTTGAATGAGCCACCTGTTGGCTTTGAAATTACAAGAGAAGATTGGCGTGCGTTTGTCATTAGTCGCATTTCTGAAGATTTCATTGTAAGATTCTAAATTTTTTCTTTTGAAACTATTCGATCATAATTCATTATGTATTATTCAAATTTGATATGTCGCCTGTTTGAAATAACTAGAAACTCAGTGATCAACAAAAAGAGCGAAGGAAAAAAAATAGATATCCTCATCGACTCTCACGCAAAGGGTATGCACGCTTTGCTGAAGAAATTGTAAGTATTTTTAAAATATATTTCCTCTAAGAACCCTCTAATTGATTCACATTAAATTATTTCACATTTGTTATTTGATTTTTCTTTGTTGTAGGGGACTGAATTATGTGATGATAATGACATCAATAGAGCTATTATGTGGAAGAAAGGACGCGCCAACAAAGGAGGAGAGTTTGAAGGTGAAGATTTGGTGAACACAGTACACAAGATTGTAAGTAAATTTTCATGTTCTTCTGATAATGACTTCAATATATCTTCTAGTTTTCGAGAGTAAAGTTGCATGCATGCATACCCTTTGCGTGAGGAAGCCAAGGCAAGCAGTGCAATGAGGAGTTTAACAGCCATTCCTTGCATAGCTTGAATTCTCAGTACTAGAGCATGTATTGAGGAAGTAAATGGTGAATGAATGCATTGAGAGCTTAGAGGTGACGGGTTTATATAGAACATATGTGGATTTACTAGGTATCTAGGTTTGAAATGTTCTTACTTGGAGAAGAGATCAAGTCGAAAAGTCTATTACATGCAGTGGTTTCCTTTTGCTGCAATCAATTAATGGTGAATGCATTGAGAACTTAGAGGTGATAGCTAGAGTTTCTATAGAACAGATGCAGATAAATCAACCAGGTTTGAAACGTTCTTGGCAGTAAGCAATTTGTAAGCTTCAGTAACCCAAGGGCCAGTAAAGTTGTTCCCCAGACCACTGCTCTGAAGCTTCTATTATGTTTTCCCACTTAATTGGTGACAAATAAAGCTCCTTGTCTCCTTGAGCATTCTCTTTGTGCTGTTTTAGTTTGAATTAAAGCATAAGATTCATGAATCGGAACTTGAGAGGTTGGGAACAACTTTACTTTTGATTATTCTTTCCTGCAACTCCAGACAATTAGCTTCAATTATGTGGTGGTCCTCTCTTTATGGGTTTGTGTAGTGAAAATTTATTAAAATTTTGTCATTTTATTAAACTTGTAGTCAATTGCTCAATCAAATATGTGCCTTTTTTAGAACTGTGCAGAAGTAAATATATGATTGAATGCCAAAAAAGGAAAAAATATTTCAAAGTCAACTTCATATTTGTTCAATATGACTTACTAAGCACTTGACTTGAGCTATCACGGGAAGAACCGGCCTGGACATCAGTATTTTTTAAACCAATATTGCATATCCTTGGTAATTATCCTTGGTAAAGTACTGATAATTCTTTTTAATGTTGCATTACAGGATGAATATATACAGCAAAAGAGGGAGGGTAAGCTGCAATGCGAAGGAGCAAAAGAGGATATTCTTACCAAGGCACTTGAAACTCAGGAATATTCTGGGCGTGTCCGGGGTATCGGAGGTCATATCAACCCAACAATCTATTTCAATGTTGGTAGAACAAGGAAGAAATATGATGTTACCCTAGATATAATCGCTGAGCATAAAAGGGAGCTGAAGGAGGCGAAGATGCAAATTTTAGAACAAGATGTACGCATCCAAAAACTTGAAGCATTAATGCATAAAAGGGGTGCATGGGACAATTCAATTGATGACAAAGGCAGTTGCTCGGTGAAGTTTCATCAGAAGAATATTGAAGAAGATGACGTACAGATTGTAGGTAAAGACGAAGTTTTACAGGTAAAATACAAGTTATAGTGATATTCATTATTATTATAGCATTATAAACTAAATATAATCAACATGTTTTTTTTTTAATATTTTAGGGTCAATCAGTTGCATTGACATTGGAATCTTGCTCAAATATTGTTGCATATGGTACAATTGTTTGTTTCAATGGCATGGAAAAAATGCTTCATGGTATTCCATTTCCCAAGAATTGCATTCGAGTCTCCATTGATCAAGCAGTGGACAAATCCGCTCCTTTGCCATATCCAATTCCAAGTGAATGTGAAGTAATTGGTGATGCCATAGGAACTGTTGTGGCTTGGCCTGAACAGCAGATTGTGAAGCAAGATGAGGTATATGAGATATTATATTTCTAATTATATTGTCACTTTATTATTATATTTCTAATTATATTGCCACTTTATTATTATTCAACCTAGCTATCTAACTTGTTTATATTTGAAATTATTAGAAGCCTAGAAGGAAGAAGTTTGAACGAAAAAAATCAAAACCTACTTTGTCAACAAGTGTCCCAAGAGCATTACATATGTTATATTGTTACAGTAAGCATGCTCTAGATGGAGGAAAATGTATATCAATGTGCTTAGATAATGAAGTGTTTGATGAAGATTGTGAACTTTTTCTTGACCTTGAGGACATCAATTCTTTGTATCATTTGGAGTCAATTTCAGGAAATTTGATCGTTGCCTACATATGGTAAGTAAGTTTATTTAAGCAATTTCAGCAACTTTTTCATCACATGTTTGCTTCCCAATTTTAGCAACTTATTATGGTTTATTGTTACAATTTCACCAACTTATTATGAGTGATCATTATTTTTTAATCCACATGATTGTTTTGTATCTAAATTTTATTATTTAGTATCTAAATATTATTTTCTCAGTTGCAACTGCATTGCTTTACTTATGCTGGGAAATTACTGCATTGCTTTATGTTTGCTGGGAAATTCTAATATCTAGCAAGACAGAAAATCCCTGATTTGAACTGCAAGAAGTTTACTAATATTGTTGTGTGAACAAGTTTACTCTTGAAAAATTCAACTTCTAGTAATTTTCTCATACCATGTTATTCTCATTAAGTTAATAGTTCATCATTTCTATTGAGAGGTTTACTAATATCAATTGATGTGGTACACTTTACATAAATATAGCTCATTCATTTTCAACCGGCCCTTAATGTTTGCCTTCTGCCATTTGTTCTTCTAGACAGGAAGTACTTTGCTCATATCTTTTTTCTTGTATATTTTTAAGTATCTTAAATGTGCTTGTCCTCAAGAAATAAAAGAATTTGCATGTATACATTTCTGGTATGTTTAATATGCAAGACTGTTCATAGTAAGTTCTCATGTATGGATGTTACTATCATCAGCCATAACTTAGTGTTATGAGTGATCATTATTTTTTCCAACTTATTATGAGTGTTTTGTATCTAAATTTTATTATTTAGTATCTAAATATTTTTTTTCTTTGCAATGATAGGTGTCTGTATAAAAAGATGGTGAAAGATACCAAGACAAAGAAATTCAGATTTATGAATCCTCACAAACTCCCATATCTGGCAAAAACGGCACAAGACAAATCAGTTAAGCTTGAAACCCTGAATCAAAGGGCAACTCTTTTAGCAGATAAGCTGACAAGTGCATCAACAGATCAACTAGTGTTAGTGCCATGTAATGTCGGGTAAGCAAGAAGTAAAACATCACTTTCAATTGCTTCCTTTCGATAATTTATTCAATTTTATGATCTAATCCTATGTATTTGCCTAGTTTCCATTGGAATCTTAGTGTTATTGAACCTTACAAGGATGCTATTTACTTGCTGGATTCCCTAAGTTGCCGCATTCGCGATGATGATTCAAAATACGTAATGGAAATGTGAGTTCAGATTTCTTTTAGTAAATATTTATTATAATAAAAATCTTATTTAACAAATATTCTTAACGTATGAAGGGCCTTAAAATTGTTTAATTCAACCAAGGGAAGGAAAGGTAGGAAAAATGTTAAGTGGGAAGTAGTTAAGGTATGTGTACTTTTGTTTAACATATATTGTAATGTGTATAATTTTCATTAACAATTTGACTCTAATTACTATATATAGGCTCCTCAACAACCGGATGCGAAACAATGTGGTTTTTTTGTGATGCGATTTATGAGAGAAATTATTGAAGAAGTTGAGACTATTGAGAGAGATTCGCTACAATCAATAGTAACATTATTTAGCTTATCTCAAATTATTTGACATAAACTATTTAAAATTGCAAAGTGATCAGTGTTGATTATTTTTTCCATTAACATAAATTGTGTATGCTCACAGTTCACAAAAATAGGGTACTCTCGTGAACAAATTGATGAGGTTCGGTCCGAGTTGGCGGAGTGCATACAAGATCATATTTATGAATAGGTATGGAATGATAGTTGCCATAATTCTATTTAGATTTAAGTTCATGGAATGGTGGTTTTTTTTGGTGGAATCATAGTTAATGCCAATTTTTTTGATGCAGTGCATAGTTACCAGATCGACCTTGAGCAGTTGACCCCAAAGAAAAGTTGTCACTGAAGTTTAAAAACTTGTGAAAATTTTTAGTGAATGATGATGTTTTGTGAATGATGATGTTTTGGAAAAATTGTCACTTAGGTGAAAGGATGTTTTCTGGATTAATATGCAAGTACAAAGCACTGTATTATATGTTATTCTGTAAAGTTCTGTCAGTGTAAATTATCTAGTTTCTTTATCTAGCTTTTGTTCCACTATTGGGTTTGTTTTTCTAATAATTACTCGTGCAGCAAAATATTGAGCAAGAAGCTGTAGATCTTATAATCAGGTAAAGTAGAAAAAGTTAACTACTTCATTATGCTTTCATCTTAGTATTTGTATATTTGATTTGTCTTCTTTGAACCAGCTTCAAGTCAAAAAGCCAGATCCTCTAGATAGCTGTTAAAAATAAGGTATTATTTGGTTTGTCAGTGATCTTAATATTTGGTAATATTTGGTCTTTGATGCTCACGACAGAGTTCCAACGCTGCATGATTACCTTGTTCAAGCAGATTGCTCGCTGCCTCAGTAGCTCGCATTTTCAGGTTTGTTTCATCATTGATATTCCTTCTTTTTAGTGTTCTATATTAAAAGGAAATACTAACTGTCAATGAGATTGTTATCCTCTTGCTTGAACATGAACCAAAGTATATAAATTTGACCTTTTGATCTGAAAGTATAAAAAAAAGTTAATTGGATACAAGTTTTTTATTTTTTTTTTTGCAGTTGCATTTGTTGTATTTTCATATGTTTCTCAGTGAACTTCTAAACAATTCTTTTTTCATTAATTTATTAAGGCTTATTATAAGTTTCAGTTTGATGGTGCAAATTATTTTCTTTTGTAATCCATCTGTTTCTTCTTTGGTTTAGGAAAGTTGAAGTGAATCCCTTGATAGCTGTTTCATAGGTTTGTTCCATTATTTTCCAGTACGTACTGGAATCACTATCAATAGCCCTCAAGGACTGTTTACAACCTTGCAATCAAATTAATTGGACTTATAATCTAATGTATGGTCATCTGGAGCATGAATATTGGAGGATTCATGAATGACTCTTCAGATGATGAATGTATGTCATTTAATATTGGTTAATGTATTTATTTAGATACATCTTGAGTATTCCCTATAAATACCCTATGTATTTAACAATTCAAAGATGAAGAAAATCAGAAGTAGTTGAACACTAACACTTGGACGCCAACATTTTTGAGTTGGCGCCTAGATTTGACCATCTAACAGACACGGCTAAAGGATCAACTTCTATGAACACCCTTAATAACTTATACAGATATTTGTGAACAATTAGGTTGGTGGCTATCATTTATCCTCCCTTTTTGTTGTTTTTTCCATGTACCCAATGCAGCTTTCATTTCAAAGGTTCCAAGCTGATGAACAAGGATGGGTGGACACAATCAAGTCAGTGCGATTTGGAGGAGCTGTCAGGATTAGTACCATGGATTGGCTTGGGCAATCTCAATATTTGCGTCAAACTGTCTTCTGGCCTTCCCTATCATCTGCAGTATCTGAGGTATACTATGCACATTTACCGTGAATTTTCCTTATTGAGCTTGGGCTAGTGACGGTTACGAATGTATTTTATTTCAAGAACCGTATAAGCAAGTGTTCGTGCATCTAGTTTTATAACAATGCACTTCGTATCTTTGATCTAAAAAGCTTCTGAAACAAGTCATCTTCTCCAAGCATATATATTGGCCATGTTAAGTGACACAAACAAGATCTAAAACCATGTGTTTAAGGCATTCAAAGCTATTGGCCTCATCCGGTGGGTGGCTGTTCAGAAGACTGCTCGTGAGGGGATGCAGTGGGTTTCAATTGGCAATGAGGTGACATAGTAGGTTTCAACCGACAAAGAGGAACACATGAGGTGTTAAAGGCGGCAAGCGGTGGTGCAGTTCATAGGAGCATACCAGTAGTTTTGTTCTTTTTCGTGTGCCAGTTGGCAGATGGAATGAATTTTTTTTCCCTGTGCCAACCAGCATGGACAAAATTTAAAACTTCGAGGCTTCTAAAGTTGTTGGTCTCTTCCTGATCAATACTTTTAATCTTCCATCTTAACTAAGGTAATATTTCTTCGCCATTTCGTGTTCTGGTGTTTGGATTGCTATGGATGGAGAAGTTGTGCAATAATTCAGAGTGATGCCACCGTTGGGATTCGAGGTGATAAGTTGCAAATTTCTAGGCTAACCAAAACAATGTGGGTGCTTCTCATGTGGTGTGGTAGGATGTCTTAAAAAGAATAGGACAGTAAGATGAGTAATTTACTTTTTTTGATTGCTTGATCAGATGGCCTTTGGACAAATGCATAACCATAAAAGATGGATAATTCAGAATATTGGTTATTAGGGAGAAAGGTGATAGAGATCTCATTTACGATGAGCCACACAATCTTTTCAAGAAAATAAAGTTCTTATGTGCTTTATATTAACTTGGTTTTTCTCTAATGATTTCTATCTGTTTGTATTGCAGGTTCTAAAATATAGTAAGCATTGTAGAGTCTGTGACAAATGCGTTGATGGCTTTGATCATCATTGCAGGGTGAGGGTTTTCTCCATTCACAACCTTATATGTTTTGTTATCTTGTAGTAATATGCAGTATTCATCTTTCCTAGTAGTGGATCAATAACTGCATAGGAAGAAAAAATTACAAAAGGTTCTTCATCCTCATGGTGTTTGCTCTTCTCTTGGTAAGCACAAATATTTCCTACCATTCCAATAGTTGTATTCATTAATCATAGTGATTGACACTATTTTCTTAGTGTAGATTTATCATCTGTGTGCATCAACTTAGAAGATACTATTTTCTTAGTACGTGAAGGACCTGATACATAGAATGCATTTTATGTCAGGTCCTTTTCATTCTGATTGACTATTGATTGGTCTCCATGCTTTGTGCACCTTGGGCCAGCTTATTCTGCAGTGGGCTGTTGGGATGCTTGTGCTGATACTGTGTTTTGTTGAGAGAAGGAGATTTTCTGCTGAAATTGTTTCAAAGCTGGGTAGTAGCTTTTCCTTGGCACCCTTTATCATTGTGGTGGTGAGTACTCAGAAGAGAAAATGAATGAAAATCACACATCATAATGAGGATTTTTCAAGGTTCTGATACTAATTTGATAATGTCTCTATAATGCAGGCTGTGTGCACTTTATTAGCCATGGTTGCTACTCTTCCAGTTGCACAACTTTTCTTCTTCCATATTCTTTTAATAAAAAAGGTACACTACTTTCATATTTCTACTTGTGACACAGCAAACACTACCAGTTACACAGCTCCTACATTTATATAAAACAAACCTATGTATCCGGTCAAATATCTCTATTTCAAGGAATATATCTTTTATATTTTCAAATTCTTTGCATTCATCCATACACTGAGCATTACTGAAACTTATTATCCAACTGAACTATTACAGCTTGTTATTTAACTGATAGATTTTCCATAGTGGAAAACAAATAGTAGAATTTGAACGATATGGTGTTGTTTATTCATCAATTCTGGAGAAAATTGACACTTTAACTAGCTCATGCTACTCTACATGGATGCGCTTACAGGGAATCAGCACCTATGATTACATTATTGCTTTGAGGGAGCAAGATCAGGAGCAGGAGCAACTTGCTGTTGGTGGGCAGCAAAGTCCGCAAATGTCCCAAGTGAGCTCTTTTACTGGACTAAGCAGCACCAGTTCTTTCAATCAATTCCATCGGGGTGCATGGTGTACTCCGCCAAGATTATTCCTTGAGGATCAGGTATCATACTTTCATTATTTAGAAAGTTATTGTGAATGTAATTTACCATGGTTAAGATTATTTTTGAAAAACCTTTTAATAAGATTTTTTTTACTGTACGAGGCAAATCCATTTAATTAAAAGTTTTTTTTTGGTAAAAAAGCCTAGTTGTAAATCTTTATCAGCACTTCATTCATTTCTCCTTATTCATCATTATCGTATTTTTGAATAAAAATTGAAATAACAAATGTAATCCACTTGCTTATTGTACACTTGGTTCAATGGTTAGCGAACTTAGGTGTGTGCTGTTTGAATTTTGTTTTCATGCATTGACCTCTTTAGATGATTTGTTTCTTGTGAACCTATTTTGAAAGATGCAATATATCTTTTAATATGGGTAGTTAATGTTGTTATAATTAACCCGTTTTTATGGAATTTCGTGAACTAAGAATCTTGTAAACTGCATGCGATTTCTTATTCAAGCTCTCGCTGGAAAGCTAACCAAAATCAACTTAGTTGATCATTAGCTATTCATAAATTGAACTGCATTCACATTTCCATTGCCAACTTCTGACTTCTGAGAATTTGATAGTAGGATAATGTCTACAGTTTGTTAATATATATATTTCCATGACGCATGGGTGTTGGAAGGGAATAGAATGTCGTCCTCGATTTTGGGACTGTGAATGTGTCATGTCAAGTTGAACTTTTACCTTGCTTCAGCTCAATTGTGTAAATAATTGTCAATCTCATGGTATAACTTAAGTTAGATTCTATTACAGAAATTCTAGTTCAAAATTAATTCTAGTTCAAAATTAATGTCAATAGCACTCGTTGCTTTTTCACGTTCGTTTAAAAACAATTGAGTAAAATGCAGCAGAATATAAGTTAAGTAAAAACAATTGCTAACACAGTTTATTTTTACTTGGTTCGGAGTCTACAGCACTCCCGCTTGGTTAATATATATGCTTAGAACTTGTAAAGACAGGTCAAACATTAATATGCTTGGTTAATATATCCATCTACAGCACTCCCGCTTTTTCCTCTAAATATGATTTTCATTTAGCACAGAACTAATGCCAATTTTTTTATTTTGATGCAGTGTTTAAAGAGCTTGAGTAGAAGTTGGCCCTAAAGAAAACTTGTCAGTTACGATATAAACACACTTACGGTATGAATTACATGTATATATAACATTGACATATTATTTAGTACGAGATTTACATGTATGAAAGTTTTCATACAAAATTTCTTGATTGCCTACAACCCCAGGTGTGCTGATGACAAGTTGAAGAAGATGGCTCTAAGAGTGATAGCTGAAAGCCTTTCAGAAGAAGAGATTGTTGGACTTAAAGAAGCAATTCCATGCGATGGACACCAACAACAGCGGTTAGTCAATGATGAGGTTTTGTAAAACTTGTGTGTTTGAAAAATTATTGTCATGAAGTTAAGGATAACTTGTATGATACAAATTTAATTTGTGGATCAATATGTATACATTTTGTTTGTATAATATAAAGTTTTATTTATTTGTTAAATAGTCTTATTATAAAAATGATTGTGGTTGTGGATATTCAATTATATGTAAATTTTGAGTATTTTTTATAATTTTTGCTATTTAATTAAGAAAAACACTATATTTTATAAATTTAAAAAGACAACGTTTTTAAGTAATAAAAGACAACGCTTAAAAAACAATGTCTTTGAGACCAACCACAACGCTTTTAAAGCGTTGTCTTTGATATGTGCATTTTTACAACAGCATCTTTAACAACGCTTTTTAAGAACGAATAGACAACGCTTAAAAAGCGTTGTCTTTGTGACCAACCACAACGCTTTTAAAGCGTTGTCTTTGATATGTGCATTTTTACAACAGCATCTATAACAACGCTTTTTAAGAACGAAAAGACAACGCTTAAAAAGCGTTGTCTTTGTGACCAACCACAACGCTTTTAAAGCGTTGTCTTTGATATGACTTTCTACAACACCATCTACAACATCACTTTTTAAGTACATACGACAACGCCAAAAAAGCGTTGTTGTTTAGCTTTTTTCTTGTAGTGTGATTTTGAAATGATCATTTTTCAAATGATTTTACAAATAACTTTTAAGTTTTAAAAGATTTTTAAAATGATTTTTACAAGATTTTTCAAATAATTAAGTTTTAAAAGATTTTTTTTTAAATAATTTTTCAAAGATTTTTCTAATAATTTTAAATGATTTCTTAAAAGATTTTTCAAATAAATTTTAAAAGAATTTTGAAATTAAGTTTTAAAGATTTTGAAATGATTTTGAAAAGATTTTTCAAATAAATTTTAAAAGAATTTTGAAATTATTTTGAAAAGATTTTTCAAATAATTTTGAAATGAAGTTTTAAAAGATTTTTAAAAGATTTTTCAAATTGATTTTAAAAGAATTTTGAAATTATTTTGAAAAGATTTTTCAAATAATTTTGAAATGAAGTTTTAAAAGATTTTTAAAAGATTTTTCAAATTGATTTTAAAAGAATTTTGAAATTAAGTTTTAAAGATTTTGAAATGATTTTGAAAAGATTTTTCAAATAAATTTTAAAATAATTTTGAAATTATTTTGAAAAGATTTTTCAAATAATTTTGAAATGAAGTTTTAAAAGATTTTTCAAATTGATTTTAAAAGAATTTTGAAATTAATTTTTAAAGATTTTGAAATGATTTTGAAAAGATTTTTCAAATAAATTTTAATATAATTTTGAAATTAAGTTTTAAAGATTTTGAAAAGATTTTTCAAATAAATTTTAAAATAATTTTGAAATGATTTTGAAAATATTTTTCAAATAAATTTTAAAATAATTTTGAAATTAAGTTTTAAAGATTTTGAAATGATTTTGAAAAGATTTTTCAAATAAATTTTAAAATAATTTTGAAATTAAGTTTTAAAGATTTTTTAAAAGATTTTTCAAATTGATTAATTGATTATAGAATTATAGTTATGAGTTTAATTTGAATTTTAAATTCCTTAGTCATCTCACCCGATCTAAGTTTTCAATCAGGTAATTCTATAATTTTTGTGAGATGAATTGAGGTTCAATTTAAGGGTTTGGTTTAACTTTGTGTTAGATTTAGATTTAGTTTTGGGTTCAACAAGTAAACATTCTTTGGATAAACTTCTGGGCTATGGTGAGTCACAAGGAACTCATTAAAGTAACCATGCCTTCGAGGTTTTCCAAATAGTCCTACCCACTGAACTTAATACTAAACCTTGGTCTAACTAGTTAGGATCCATTTAAGGGTAGCTTCGGTCAGTTCCACTTGGCCAAATGCACCAGGTCGAAGCCATATCTTCCTAGACATGCGATGCCCAAGCTTCCCTAACGTACTATCATCCAAAAACTTCACCAGTACCGTGGGTCAAGTTAAACCTCGCCCATTTATCTAACCTTAATTACCCTGCTGGATTGTCTACTCTTGTTTACCCATTTCGGGTAGATTAAGTTCGATTACCCAGTCGGGTAATTTAGTTGGGGGTGCCAGCTATTCTGGATCCTCCTTCTATTGACTTTTGAATTTTTGAATTTTAATTTAATTTTAATTTAATTTTAAATTTTGAATTTGTAATTTGAATTTTGAATTTAATTTAATTTCGAATTTAGAATTTGTAATTTCATTTTTGAATTTTTGAATTTTATTTTAATTTCCAATTTTGAATTTATAATTTGAATTTTGAATTTTTGAATTTTAATTTAATTTCGAATTTAGAATTTGTAATTTGATTTTTGAATTTTTGAATTTTAATTTAATTTCAAATTTAGAATTTGTAATTTGATTTTTGAATTTTAATTTCAAATTTTTAAATTTGAATTTTTTAATTTTGAATTTTGAATTAAGTTGGTTTGATTAATATCGTTTTTCTTTTTGCTCCCCCTGAATCATGGCCTCGATATGGTCTATCGAGGTAGTGTATTTGATCCTTCGGAACCCAGTATTGGCCAAGTCCAACTTGATTGATCAATTTGGACTTGGGGACCCATGCTTGGACTACCTTTATATTATTTCTATTAACTAATGATAAATACGATTTGTATTTCATTTTGGTCTTAAATCCAAGTTCGGCTTTGTTGTAAACGGCTCGCTGTTTTCCAAGAATCAGATCCAGATTCTTGGAACCCAAGGTGAACCGTTCCAACGTGTTCTTGAGTTCTTTAATTTGAGCTTTCAGATTGGAATTTTCTTCGTCAAATTGTTGGACTTGAGTTGAACTTCTAATTTGAACTGACTCAGTTAAAGAACTCGAGTCAGTCGCTTCTTTAAGGGTTGTTACCTCCTTTTGGAGCGACTTAACCCGGACGTTGGATTTTGCCAACTTCTTAAGCAAGTATGGAATTAAATTTTGCGAGTCATCTAAGTTAATACTAGACATTAAAGCACTTACAGTGGTTTTGGGTCCTTCTTAAACGGATACGGATCCATGGCTTCGCTCGGACTCGGTGTCTGATTCGCTCTCGATTTCTGAATCGGACTCGAACTCGAACTCTGTCTCAACAACATGTGCTAGTACTGGTAGAGCGAGGAGGCTTGCTTGTTCTTCTTCATCGGATTCAGATTCGTCTGATGACTCGGACCATATCGCCTTCAACATCTTTTCCTCTGTCTTACTTGTACCTGCAGCCATCGTAATACCTTCCTCGGCTGAAGTAGTATTATTCTGCTCATCTAATTCAAATAAATCATTTATTAAATTATGCTTACTTACTTGAGCGTCGGAAGTACCTTCGTGTAGCTCAATCAATTTTTGCCACAACTCTTTCGCACTTGTGAAGGGGCCGATGCGGTTCAGTTCTTCATCGGTTAGGATGCATTGTAGCATGCAGGTTGCTTTGGCATCGGCTTCAACTTTTCTCATTGTGCTAGAATCCCAGTTGATGCATGAGATAAGTTTTCCGGTGACGTCACGTGGAAGTTCGAGTCCGGTCTGGATGATGATCCACATCTCGACTTGCGTCTTGAGGTGGTATTCCATCCGGTTCTTCCAATATCCAAAGTTCTCGCCAGAAAAGAGTGGCGGTCGGACGGTGCAGAATCCTTCTTGGAATGCCATTTTAAAAGAACCTTGCACAAAAAAATAGCAAAAAAAATGTACCAGGACTTGATCCTGGATTAGCAGTGCGGTATGGAAGGATAGAAATAGAAGTTCACAAGTTTCGAGAAAAAAATAAAAAATAATAATAAAATATTATTAAAAAATATTTTTTAAAAAATATTATTTCAAATTTTGCCAAATTCAATATTTTATCAATACAAATAAATCGTGAAAGGATGAAAATGAATTTTTTGAAAATAATTTTGGAGGGAAAAAATGAAAGGCGTAAGGTTTTATTTTTACCCTATAAAGACGAAAAAAACCACAAAAGAAATGCTTGAATGGTGGTTTCACCTATTCGAAGCGACCCCGCTCTGATACCAATTGTTGGATCGAGATGCGCTAGAGGGGGGGTGAATAGCGCTCGTGGCTATTTTGTACGTATCGAAATCGAAAACAGCATTAGAGTAATTAAAGCAGCGGAATTAAAAACAAACAAACACACAGAGAGAGACACGAGAGATTTTACTTCGTTCGGAGCCTAAGGCGACTCATACTAAAAGGCCCGCGATCCTTGATCGCTTTCCGTGGGCAACAACTATAAGCACGTTAAAAAGATTACACTTATGAGTACAAAAAGCTATAAGTATAATACCGACAACAAGAAATGCTAAATTTGAAGCTTCGGGTCGTCGGGCACTTGTAGCAGCACTTCGGAACGTCTTTTGGAGCAACACGTTGATGAGAGATCACTTGGTATTCATTGTATTGAAGTGCTGGTCGAAACCCCCTTATAAAGGGTGTTCAAGGCGCCTTGAAGGCTGTTCAAGGCGCCTCCATACTGCCTGGTCTTCCGCGTGGATCAAACCTGACCTGGTCGAATTTCATCCATTCAAGGCGCCTTAAACCTCACTCAAGGCGCCTTCTACCTTCTTCAAGGCTCCTCCAATGGTGCTTCGCAACCAGCTCATCCTTTGCACCCGAGGCGCCTCCAAGCTCCATGGAGGCGCCTCGGACACTGTTCATCCGAGGGAAAACTACCTTATTTTGTACCTGCAAGACTTGTTAGTCCCAAACAATATCCTGCAACACAAAATTAGCACACAATAACAGTATGAATAATAAAAGAATGTTTATGATAGTCTCCAGACTGTCCGGGTCTGACTTCGGATTTCCAACCGGAAACCCTAGGTCGACCCGACGCCTACTGTTCCCTCTACGGGGAACGCGTCCTCACCTACTCCACTCAGGAGAGATTACCTGATGCCAATCCGGTCCTCCAGACCGACTGGACTTTCCGCCTAGGGTTACCACCCCCTAGGACCTAGGGTTACCGCCCCCTAGGGTTTTTCTCCACCTAGGGTTACCACCCCCTAAGACCTAAGGTTGCCGCCCCTTAGGGTTTTCCTCCACCTAGGGTTACCGCCCCCTAGGACCTAAGGTTGCCCCCCCCCTTAGAATTTTCCTTCACCTAGGGTTACCGCCCCCTAGGACCTAAGGTTACCCCCCCATAGGATTTTCCTTCACCTAGGGTTACCACCCCCTAGGACCTAAGGTTCCCCCCCCCCCCCCCCGCCCCTTTAGGATTTTCCCTTGCCTAACCGTAGTTAGGACTTTCCTGAAACCTCATTTAACCACGTTAGATAACAAGGAATCTTAACTTTGAATCCCTTTGCCATTATCAAAATTGAGGTTCGATCGTCGGATGCTTATTGCACCAACATAATTAAGAGTAGTGTTCCCTATATCATCTCACTGTCGGTTCAACTAACCGATTGATATAGGTAAGAACCTTCTTTTCAAGAACGCTATTATACTTAGTTTATTTGGCACCAATGTGGCCGGCGGAGTTAACAGGCTGCGGACCACAGAGGAGTTAATTAGCAGTGCCCTGAATACTGAACACTACCTGAAGGCACTAGGCAAGGACGAGAAGCAAGCTCAGATGGAAGAACTGGAAAATATCAAGGCCAACTGGAAAGGGAACCACGGTGGAAAGGGAAAGCGACGGAACGACACTAAGAATGGTCCGTCCAACAAGCAGCTCAAGTTTTCTCAGTGCAATACATGTGGGAAGAAACATCCAGGAACATGTCGTACGAGCACTAATAAGTGTTACAACTGTGGGATAGAGGGTCATAAAGCAAAAGACTGTCGTAAGGGCAAAATTAAATGCTACGACTGTGGACTAGAAGGACATCTATCTAGAGACTGCCCTACCAAAACTAAAGCACCACAGTATGTTCTGAATCAAGGTGGTCCCGCAAGGTTACACCAACTGCAGACTTCTATTGAGGGACCTTCAATGAGTCAAGGGAGATTGGAAGCTCCACCAACGTCTAAGGAATCTGAGCAGAAATTGTCATTCTAAGTTCGGGGACGAACTTTCAATAAGTAGGGGAGATTGTAACACCCCTAGAAAGCCTAGATAAGAAAGTAAGGATAATGAGAGTTTGAAGGTAGTGAAAAGAATGTGTAAATATTCTAAGTTGAATATTAAGATGGGAAGGATTTAGATGATTAAAACTTTATGAAAGAAAATAAAGTTGAGAATATAAATCATCTATATTTATAATACATGGAATTAATGTAAACAAAAGGAAGGAATATGAGATAATATATATGTGTATGAAATATTTATGCATAATGCATAATATGGTGATATATGAATTATTATGTACAAAAGAATATCAATAATATGTTAGAAGAGAAATAGGATTGAACCTTGGACCTCTTGTAAGGAACATGTATAGGATATCAAAGAGGATAGGAGAATTATTGATAAGGAGAGAAAGGACTAAGTAGTTAAGAATAAGAAAGGATTCTTTTTACTTAAAAGGAAAAGGAAGTAAAAAGAAGTAAAAATATACATAAGCAAGTTTTGATCCTTGGTTCTCTTGTGGATGCATGCATATGTTAACCAAGTGTGATAGGAGAGGATATTGTAAGAGGAGAGATAGGAATTTTAATTAAAGGAAAGAAAAGAGAGAAATTAAAGGAAAGAAAAGAGAGAACTCAAGAAGCATTTCTCTAGAATATTCTTATCATTAAATAGGAGAAATAAACAAGGAGGATGAATCAAGTCAAGTTTTCCTCCCCTCATTTTAGTATAAATAGGCATGGAGGGGTGGCTTCATCCTCAACTCACTCTCCTCCTCTTCTCCTAGAGGTGCCGAGACACTCCCTCTTTTCTTTCTTTCTTTTTGTTGCCGAGCAACACAAGAGGAAGAAGCCTCCTCTTCTTCCTCCTCCTCTCCACCAAAAGACCTAGCCACTTCTTCCTCCATTGGTGCCGAGCAAAGCAAGCAAGGAAGAAAGGTCCACAAGCAAGTTCTCAACTCTAGGAAACTTAAGCAAAGAAGGTAAGCTTCCCCTCACCTGTGGTACAAGACTTTTATGTGATTTTCGGATTTATAAGGATTAGAAAACCTAGGAAAGAATTTAAGAAAATTCGGCTAAAGAAAAGGTTTTCAAATCTAAGATGATTTAAACAAGACCTCATTTCATGATAAGATTTTCTATGCTACGTAGAAGGATTCTTTTCCATGATTTTATACTGATATGATGTATGATCAGAGGAGTATCTAACCCTAGGATTTAACCAAAAATATTTTAAAGAGGCTAGGAAGATTATTGTCTAACCAAACTAGTGCAAGGTTCCTTCTATGAAATGTTAAGGACCTTTCTATGGTTTTCTTGCTTGGAAATTAATTGGAACCAAAAGAAAACTCACTTGTATGCTTCGGACCAGAAAGGTTAAGGGTTAGAAAGACCTTCAAAAAAAATTTAAATAAACATGCTCCTATGATAGGATATAAAGTTTCTTAAAGGGTGTTCACATTACTAGAAACTCATGAACTCTTTTTAGGGTTTTTCGGCCATGATAAAAGGGATAGCTTAGATTAGCCTAAACAAAAATATTAATATACTCAAGACCTCTGTGATATTATGATATGAAAGTTGATTAATGCTCTCATGTTTAATTGGAATGTAGAAAATTAGTTACATGATATAAGACATGTAAGATCACAAGAGTCCTAGCTTGTTTATGATCCAATTTTGTGTATGATGTTCTTAGTAACTTTTGCCATGATATTTACTTAGGCTTTCCATGCTTTAGGCCACTTAAGAAACCTAGCTTAAGGACTGGTAGGTTTCGGCCATGAAGGAAAATAAAAGAAAAAGGGAAAGAAACCTAGGAAATGCTATACATAATGAGAAGAAATGAAATTATGTTATGTAATATGCTATGATATGTTATAGCATAGGAAATGCTATACATAATGAGAAGAAATGAAATTATGTTACGTAATATGCCATGATATGTTATAGCATAGGAAATGCTATACATAATGAAAAGAAATGAAATTATGTTACGTAATATGCCATGATATGTTATAGCATAGGAAATGCTATACATAATGAGAAGAAATGAAATTATGTTACGTAATGATATGTTATAGCATAGGAAATGCTATACATAATAAAAAGAAATGAAA
Source organism: Zingiber officinale (assembly GCF_018446385.1). Classification (NCBI taxonomy): domain Eukaryota; kingdom Viridiplantae; phylum Streptophyta; class Magnoliopsida; order Zingiberales; family Zingiberaceae; genus Zingiber; species Zingiber officinale. Next base: position 68,604,210 of record NC_055992.1, read on the forward strand.
AAGGAAATGCATGAAAGATTGTTAGGGACATGATATGATAGTTATGCATGATAAGTTATTTTTTTTGTATGGTTTGTACCAATAGTGGGCTCCGTAAACGCCCCGGGGTCGATGGAGTAAGACTCGGGCCTCGTCAGTAATGGGCCTCTGAATGCCCTAGGTCGATGGAGTAAGACTCGGGTCTAGTATGTATGCATGGTAGGGTTCAAGACTTGCTACCTTGGACCTACCTATGAAGCGCGCGCATTATGTATGTGGTACAAACCGGGATCCCCTCTAATGATGATATTAATTTCAAGTACTTATAAGTATAAGTTTTCAAATTCATGATGCATTGCCTACATATGTGCTTGAATTATCTGATGATTAGATATAATGTCATGTGATATTATGATATGAATATGAATATGATACCCTTGTATGTCGTATGCTTATGATACCTCGCATGATATTGATATGCAATGATATGAATTCGGTCTTAGTGAGTAGGAAAGGAACTTACTGAGCCATAAGTGCTCATAGCTTACTTTCCTTGTACCGCAGATATGGGGGACGGATATTCGGAACGACGGAGCAGCAGGAGGAGCAGATAGTGATGTGTGTGGTGGTGGCTCGGCAAGAACGATTCGGATAAATTAATATTTTTAGTTATATGATCAATATATGCACATTCGAACTAATCAGAATATGTGATATCATGCTTATTTAAATAAAAGGAATGATTTAAAATTTTCCGTTGTTATAGTATAACTAAAGCATGTACGTAAGTAGTATAAGATCGTAGCGCCGCCCTTGGGTAAGAAGGGTGGGCGTTTACAGGTGGTATCAGAGCGAGGTTTTGCCAGCTCACTACACACACATCAAGCTCCTTCCTGTCGCTCCAAGTAAGTACAGTTGCTTAATTTATTTATATGCAAAAATTAGTATGATACTCTAGGATACATGAATAATAGCCTAGGAAGGATACCTTAAGCTATACCCTAGAGAAGGGTGCATGATGACAAGTATGTGTTAAAAATAGTATGATACTCTAGGATGCATGAATGGTAGCCTAGGAAGGATACCTTAAGTTATACCCTAGAAAATGGTGCAAGATGATAAGTAGGTGATATTCTAGGATGCATGAATGGTAGCCTAGATACAAGAACCTTAGGCTATAACATAAGAGGAATAATGAATCTTTAAAATCTTGTAGAAATGGACTATATCCCGTTCGAATACGATCCCGAGGATGTAGAATATTTTGGCGAATACCTCGAGTTCGCGGATGAACCCGATATGCTGGAATACTTCGACAACTATGTGAGCGACTCGGAATCTCCGGAACACGGCAAGTTCGGAGAGGAAGATCTCGAGGAAATCGAGGAAGGGAATTCGGACGATAATGAAGATGAAGATTCAGAAATTATGGAATATTATGAAGGAGAGAACGAGTTTCCTGAGATGGGCGAGGATGAATTTAACCTTGCTGAATACATGGAAATGGGTTTCAACCCCAACGATATAATAAACCTCGAGGGGGAACTAAACGAAGACCCGATGGAACCGGACGAACATGTTGAAGAAGACGAGGGAATGGATGAAGAGACAATAATCGACCCGGAAGAGGCATCGGAGATTCAACCTCCGATAATGCCTGATCCACCCCAGAATGATCTGGGCAAGTCGATACAGGTTGGGTTGATGATGACTACTGCTATCATGTCCTTTATGGCAGGAGTAGTCACAACCTACCTGGACTTTTAAGAGAAGAAGTTATGAACAAAAAAATGTAATAAAAGCTTTTGATGAATAAAAAGAGTAGAAATGGTATCAATTTAAGCATGAGTCAAGTAAGAATGATAATACCATCGGCTAGATCTTGACGCGTATGAATGGTAAGGTAATCTAAAGATGATATGACAACCTAAGAAAGAATACCTCAACGATAACCCAAACATGGCATGAAACCTAGACATGATATGTTAAGATATTCATGCATAAATGATAACTTAGACTAAACTTATTATCATTTAGGAAAATAAGTATGACTAGAAGACGAAATGCCAGAACGGAGGAGACCGTACCTCCACCTGATTGGGCACATGTAGTTACTGAGCTACAACGACAGCTTACGGAACAGCAACAGATGATTGCTGCCATGATGAATCAACAAGGGAATCCTGCTACCCCAAATCAGAATAATACGCCAACCATACCAGTAGTTGAACCAGAGCCAGTAGCAGCACCGGTACCACTAGTGAATCTGGCACCGGTAGTTCGTCAAAAAGCGTATCTGATCCAGTGGCAAAGACTGAGGCCAGAGAAATTCTCTGGTAATTGTGAAGCATGGGACGCACAAGCTTGGTTTAAGACAATGGAGAGCACGATAGAATTATTGGACTGGCCTGAGCATGAAAAGGTCAAATGCGTATCATTCTGTCTCACGGGAGACGCCCGAATGTGGTGGGACAGAGTGAAAGTGAAAAGACCAGTAAACCAAATGAGTTGGGCAGATTTTGAGATGGAATTCTTCGAAGAATTCTTCCACACTCGGGTGACAAGTAGGCACTATGATGAATTCACCGAATTTCGGCAAGGTGACTTAACGGTAGAAGAAGCGATGAAAAGATTCAACCGCCTGGCACGACTATGCCCGGAATTAGTTAGGACGGAGGGAGAAAGGGTCAGGCTTATGCTAAAGATGCTCAGACCCGAGATAGCACTTAATGTGGCCGGCGGAGTTAACAGGCCGCGGACCACAGAGGAGTTAATTAGCAGTGCCCTGAATACTGAACACTACCTGAAGGCACTAGGCAAGGACGAGAAGCAAGCTCAGATGGAAGAACTGGAAAATATCAAGGCCAACTGGAAAGGGAACCACGGTGGAAAGGGAAAGCGACGGAACGACACTAAGAATGGTCCGTCCAACAAGCAGCTCAAGTTTTCTCAGTGCAATACATGTGGGAAGAAACATCCAGGAACATGTCGTACGAGCACTAATAAGTGTTACAACTGTGGGATAGAGGGTCATAAAGCAAAAGACTGTCGTAAGGGCAAAATTAAATGCTACGACTGTGGACTAGAAGGACATCTATCTAGAGACTGCCCTACCAAAACTAAAGCACCACAGTATGTTCTGAATCAAGGTGGTCCCGCAAGGTTACACCAACTGCAGACTTCTATTGAGGGACCTTCAATGAGTCAAGGGAGATTGGAAGCTCCACCAACGTCTAAGGAATCTGAGCAGAAATTGTCATTCTAAGTTCGGGGACGAACTTTCAATAAGTAGGGAGATGTAACACCCCTAGAAAGCCTAGATAAGAAAGTAAGGATAATGAGAGTTTGAAGGTAGTGAAAAGAATGTGTAAATATTCTAAGTTGAATATTAAGATGGGAAGGATTTAGATGATTAAAACTTTATGAAAGAAAATAAAGTTGAGAATATAAATCATCTATATTTATAATACATGGAATTAATGTAAACAAAAGGAAGGAATATGAGATAATATATATGTGTATGAAATATTTATGCATAATGCATAATATGGTGATATATGAATTATTATGTACAAAAGAATATCAATAATATGTTAGAAGAGAAATAGGATTGAACCTTGGACCTCTTGTAAGGAACATGTATAGGATATCAAAGGGGATAGGAGAATTATTGATAAGGAGAGAAAGGACTAAGTAGTTAAGAATAAGAAAGGATTCTTTTTACTTAAAAGGAAAAGGAAGTAAAAAGAAGTAAAAATATACATAACCAAGTTTTGATCCTTGGTTCTCTTGTGGATGCATGCATATGTTAACCAAGTGTGATAGGAGAGGATATTGTAAGAGGAGAGATAGGAATTTTAATTAAAGGAAAGAAAAGAGAAATTAAAGGAAAGAAAAGAGAGAACTCAAGAAGCATTTCTCTAGAATATTCTTATCATTAAAGAGGAGAAATAAATAAGGAGGATGAATCAAGTCAAGTTTTCCTCCCCTCATTTTAGTATAAATAGGCATGGAGGGGTGGCTTCATCCTCAACTCACTCTCCTCCTCTTCTCCTAGAGGTGCCGAGACACTCCCTCTTTTCTTTCTTTCTTTTGTTGCCGAGCAACACAAGAGGAAGAAGCCTCCTCTTCTTCCTCCTCCTCTCCACCAAAAGACCTAGCCACTTCTTCCTCCATTGGTGCCGAGCAAAGCAAGCAAGGAAGAAAGGTCCACAAGCAAGTTCTCAACTCTAGGAAACTTAAGCAAAGAAGGTAAGCTTCCCCTCACCTGTGGTACAAGGCTTTTATGTGATTTTCGGATTTATAAGGATTAGAAAACCTAGGAAAGAATTTAAGAAAATTCGGCTAAAGAAAAGGTTTTCAAATCTAGGATGATTTAAACAAGACCTCATTTCATGATAAGATTTTCTATGCTATGTAGAAGGATTCTTTTCCATGATTTTATACTGATATGATGTAAGATCAGAGGAGTATCTAACCCTAGGATTTAACCAAAAATATTTTAAAGAGGCTAGGAAGATTATTGTCTAACCAAACTAGTGCAAGGTTCCTTCTATGAAATGCTAAGGACCTTTCTATGGTTTTCTTGCTTGGAAATTAATTGGAACCAAAAGAAAACTCACTTGTATGCTTCGGACCAGAAAGGTTAAGGGTTAGAAAGACCTTCAAAAAATTTAACATGCTCCTATGATAGGATATAAAGTTTCTTAAAGGGTGTTCACATTGCTAGAAACTCATGAACTCTTTTTAGGGTTTTTCGGCCATGATAAAAGGGATAGCTTAGATTAGCCTAAACAAAAATATTAATATGCTCAAGACCTCTGTGATATTATGATATGAAAGTTGATTAATGCTCTCATGTTTAATTGGAATGTAGAAAATTAGTTACATGATATAAGACATGTAAGATCACAAGAGTCCTAGCTTGTTTATGATCCAATTTTGTGTATGATGTTCTTAGTAACTTTTGCCATGATATTTACTTAGGCTTTCCATGCTTTAGGCCACTTAAGAAACCTAGCTTAAGGACTGGTAGGTTTCGGCCATGAAGGAAAATAAAAGAAAAAGGGAAAGAAACCTAGGAAATGCTATACATAATGAGAAGAAATGAAATTATGTTATGTAATATGCCATGATATGTTATAGCATAGGAAATGCTATACATAATGAGAAGAAATGAAATTATGTTATGTAATATGCTATGATATGTTATAGCATAGGAAATGCTATACATAATGAGAAGAAATGAAATTATGTTATGTAATATGCCATGATATGTTATAGCATAGGAAATGCTATACATAATGAGAAGAAATGAAATTATGTTACGTAATATGCCATGATATGTTATAGCATAGGAAATGCTATACATAATGAAAAGAAATGAAATTATGTTATGTAATATGCCATGATATGTTATAGCATAGGAAATGCTATACATAATGAGAAGAAATGAAATTATGTTACGTAATGATATGTTATAGCATAGGAAATGCTATACATAATAAAAAGAAATGAAAAAGGAAATGCATGAAAGATTGTTAGGGACATGATATGATAGTTATGCATGATAAGTTATTTTTGTATGGTTTGTACCAAGGGTGGGCTCCGTAAACGCCCCGGGGTCGATGGAGTAAGACTCGGGCCTCGTCAGTAATGGACCTCTGAATGCCCTAGGTCGATGGAGTAAGACTCGGGCCTAGTATGTATGCATGGTAGGGTTCAAGACTTGCTACCTTGGACCTACCTATGAAGCGCGCGCATTATGTATGTGGTACAAACCGGGATCCCCTCTAATGATGATATTAATTTCAAGTACTTATAAGTATAAGTTTTCAAATTCATGATACATTGCCTACATATGTGCTTGAATTATCTGATGATTAGATATAATGTCATGTGATATTATGATATGAATATGAATATGATACCCTTGTATGTCGTATGCTTATGATACCTCGCATGATATTGATATGCAATGATATGAATTCGGTCTTAGTGAGTAGGAAAGGAACTTACTGAGCCATGAGTGCTCATAGCTTACTTTCCTTGTACCGCAGATATGGGGGACGGATATTCGGAACGACGGAGCAGCAGGAGGAGCAGATAGTGATGTGTGTGGTGGTGGCTCGACAAGAACGATTCGGACAAATTAATATTTTTAGTTATATGATCAATATATGCACATTCGAACTAATCAGAATATGTGATATCATTAAATAAAAGGAATGATTTAAAATTTTCCGCTATTATAGTATAACTAAAGCATGTACGTAAGTAGTATAAGATCGTAGCGCCGCCCTTGGGTAAGAAGGGTGGGCGTTTACAACAGGGTTGACTTTGAGGTCTGGGCGCCCGGATCCATTCCAGGCGCCCGAAAGTCTAGACACCTGGAACCCCTTCCAGGCATTCGAAACCCTTCCGAGCGCCCGGAATGTGATTTTGATCGAATCGCATTTGACGGTGATCCATTGTGAAGGGGATAAAACTTTATCCCCCTCCAGGTGCCTAGAACCCTCCCAGGCGCCCCAACCAAGGCTATAAATACAGCCTTGGTCCAGAAACTTTTTAATCAACGAGCAATTGTAATACAACACTTGTTCGCTCTTCATTGTTAGTTTAGCTTCTCATTTCGTGCTTTCGTTATTGTAAGAGGCTCCTCCGCCTGAAGGAGATACTTAGTGCATTTACTTCCTTGGATTAACAACCTCCTCGGTTGTAACCAAGTAAAAGTTATGAGCCTCTTCTTTTAGCTTATTTCTTTATTTCAATTTATTCAAGTGTTCTTTTAAAAGTCCGAGAAGGGTATTTGTTTTATATTGTGCAGGGCTATTCAACCCCTTTCTAGCCGACCAACCGGGGTCCAACAAGTGGTATTAGAGTCAGAATGCCTCAGGAGGACTAACCGTCAATCGAAGCAAAGACGATGGCCGGACCAAGTATATACCCGTCAAAGTTTGAGGGGGAGTTCGCTAGCTGGAAAAAGCAAATGTAGTTATTTTTTAAAACTAATTTTGATTTACTTTTAATAATGGAATTTGGTTTTATAGCACTAGAAGGTAAAGAAAAATACCAGTGGATGAAAAAAGAGTAGGCCGACTACGTGACAAATGGCAAAGCAGAGTTCCATCTGCTGAGCGTCCTTCCTCCGCAAGAAGTCAACCGGATCAGCAACTACGACTCAACAAAGGAGCTTTGGGAGAAGTTCCTTGAGTTACACGAAGGGATGTCCAAAGCCAAGCTCACGAGATGAGACTTACTTCACAACCAGCTCACTAACCTGCGATTTGAAGAAAACGAAATGATTGCACACCTTCATTCAAGGATCAAGGAGATCATCACCGGACTTTCGAATCTCGGAGAAAAGGTAAGTAACCGAGATTCGCTAAGGTATGCACTCAATGCATTCCCTAGTACTACAAAATGGGCATCACTAGTAGATGTCTTCTATATATCTAAAGACTTAGAATATATTACCTTAGAAGAATTATTTTCAACATTTGAAGTGCATGAATCGAGATATGCAAGTACGAAGGAGCCAAAGTACAACATCGTCCTCAAGGCATCAAGAGATAAATATGAGTCAGAATCTTCTCTCGATGACGAGGAAATGGTAATGTTGGTAAGACGCTTTAAAAAATTATTTAAATCAAGAAGGTCTAACCATCCGCAGGGTAGAAAGAAAAGGATGATCAGATGCTACCACTGCAATGAAGAAGGGCACGTCAAAGACAACTGCCCCAAGCTAAGGAACAAGGACAAGGACAAAGGAAAGAAGCCTGTCAAAACAAACAAATTAAAGACACTAAAAGCGGCGTGGGACGATACGTCGTCTGAATGGGAAGTCGAGGCCTTCTCTGGACTTGCATTAATGGTAAGTCATCAAGACGAGGACTATGATTCAAGCTCGTCCGAAATGAGCATCGAGAGCATCGATGAAGGGGGGCTACATCAGAAGAAAACAATAGTTCAGGGGGCCACAAATAACGAGATCAACAAGATAAGTCAGGTACGATCTCTTTCTCTCGATAAATTATTCAAATTTGTTAAACTATTAACTAAAGATTGCTGCAAATTGAAAAAAAAAGTTAGAAATTTGAAAATAATTCTAGCAAAATCTTGTCCATAAGAAGAATTCGACAAAATAAAAGTAGAAAATGAGATTTTACAAAAAGAAATAAATAACTTAAAAATTCATGCATGCTCATCTAATACAAGTTCTAGAAAATTCAATAATCTAAATTGGTATTTTAGATATCACTAGGGATAAATTAGAAATATTTCAAAAAAAATAGATCTCTAAGAAATAGCTAATTAATCCAATTGGCTGGAACCTATATTGGGTTCCGAGGTTATGTTTAACTCGAACCTTAATTTAGATTTAGCGTTTTTAGCAAGAAAATTAAACGTTTAATTTATGTATGAGGCTTTGTCTAGAAGTGGCATGTTTTCAGCAATAACCAAGAAGGCCTAATGTCTCGCCATAGTTTGGAAGTCAAAATATTGAAATAAAATGTTTAATTGACTAACTGATAAAACGTTAAATTAGGATTACTCAATGCTTTTAAAAAAATGTTTTTCAAATATTTTTCTTACTTGGAAATGTCTCAAAAAATATTTTGCAAAAATGTCTAACTTAGATTTTTTTTTACTTAGAAATTTTTTTTTGCTTGAATATTTCTTAGAAAATTCTCAAAAATATTTTTGCTTGCAAAAACTTAGCAAAATTTTCTTAAAAAAAATATTTTTTTGATTTAAATAATTAGTCAAAAATATTTTTCTACTTGAAATTTTTTACTTAGAAATTTTTACAATTTTTTTAGTATTATCAAAATTTTCAAAATTTGATAAAGTTATTTCAAAAAATTTCTACCCTTAGATTTTTTTGGTACTCCATTTTTATGTGATCAAAGGGGGAGAAGGATAAGATTAAGTCTAGGGGGAGGTAGATTCAAATTTTTATTTTTGAACTTTATTGTAGAATTTATTATTTTAACTTTATGTCTATTTACCCTAGCTTAACTTGGATTGCTCACATCAAAAATGGAGAGATTGTTGGAACTCCAAGGTTATTTTGATGTAATCAATCAAGTTAGGTTAGGTCCTGTGGTGTTTTAACCTTGTGTCTAAGTGTGCAGGAGCTTAGGAATACAAGAAGTCGACCAAAAGATGCAGCTAACGAGAAAGACGGCACGGGAGAGAGCCGATGGGCTCGGTGCATCTGAGGGACGAGTTGCTACGGAAGAGTACACAGGCGGACGAGAAAGAAGGGCATAGCATTTTCCAAGGGACGAGAAGCCAGAGCAGAAGGTTGCTCGAGAAGGCCGAAATTGGGTTCGAGTGAGCCTTATTTTGGTTGGCCGAAATCACCCAAGCGAGCGGAGCCGGAGCGGAAGACCCGGACCGAAGTGAGCTGAACTGGAGCAGAAGCCCTGAATCAAAAAGGTCAACGGGGTTGACTTTGAGGTCCTTGCACCCAGAACCCTTCCGAGCGCCTGAAATGTGATTTTGATCGGATCACGTTTGACCGCGATCCGTTGTGAAGGGGATAAAACTTTATCCCCCTCCAGGAGCCTGGAACCTTTCCAGGCGCCCCGACCAAGGCTATGAATATAGCCTTTGTCTAGAAGCTTTTTAATCAATAAGCAATTGTAATACAACACTTGTGTGCTCTTCATTGTTAGTTTAGCTTCTCATTTTGTGTTTTCTGTGCTGTAAGAGGCTTCTCCACCTGAAGGAGATACTTAGTGCGTTTATTTCCTTGGATTAACAATTTCCCCGATTAAACAAGTAAAAGATGTAAGCCTCTTCTTTTAGCTTATTTCTTTATTTCAATTTATGCAAGTGTTCTTTTAAAAGTCTAAGAAGGGTATTTGCTTTTATATTATGCAGGGCTATTCAACCCCCCTTTTAGCCGACCAACCAGGGTCCAATAGAGTCATCTCCAGATTTTTCTAGGTCGGTAATTTGGTTTGGAAGCGGGTCAAGCTGGTCTGGGATGTTAACAAGCTAGAGCCACTGTGGGGCAGACCGTATAAGGTGAGGTAAAAGCTTACCTCGGACTCCTATTACCTCGAAGATGCAAAAGGGAAAAGATTGGAGTGGCCCTGGATCGCAAATCATCTAAAACCCTATAGGGCTTGAAAAGTATATCTGTAATCTGCTCATGTATTATGTTAAATTTTTACAACTAATGAGAATGCAGGCGAGTTCATCTGAAAATTCCTTTAAGTTCCAGACTCCCGAGGCACCGACCAGGTTATGAGCGAGCATGCTCTCGCACCTACAAATTCTAAGCTCCTAAGTCTTTGATCAAGTTAGTCCAATACTCCTGAGCTATTGGCTGAGTTATAAGTGAGCATGCTCTCGCTCCTACAAATTCTAAGCCCCCGAGTTTCCGATCAAGTTAGTCTTAGACTCCCGAGCCACCGGTCGGGTTATGAGTATGCTTTTGTACCTATAAATTCTAAGCCCTCGAGTCTGTGATCGGGTTAGTCCCAGACTCTCGAGCCACCGACCAGGTTATAAGTAAGCATGCTCTTGTGCCCACAAATTCTAAGCCCCCAAATATCTGATCGGGTTAGTCCCAGACTCCTAAGCCACCGACCAAGTTATAAGCAAGCATGCTCTTGCGCCTACAAATTCTAAGCCCTTGAGTCTCCGATCGGGTTAGTCCCAAACTCCCAAGCCACTGGATGGGTTATAAGAGAGCATGCCCTCACACCTACAAATTCTAAGCCCCCGAGTCTCTGATTAGGTTATAAGAGAGCTGCTCCCTTGAGTCACTGGCCGAGTTATAAGAAAGCATACTCTCGTGCCTTCAACTTCATATTCCAGACTCCCGAGCCACCGACTGGGTTATAAGCGAGCAAGTTATCGCACCTTTAAATTCTGGACCTCCAAATTTCTATACTAGTTCTAATTACAAGGGTTTCATTGAATTAGACAACCTGGTTATCCCACTCGGCATCATTATTTCAGCCGATTTATTACTTTGTCTGGCAATCAATGATGAAAAATTAATGACCTGGTCATCCACTCAGCAAGGCAGTGGGATCAGAATTCTTATGATATCACCCCATGAAGATAGATTACAATTGTCCGTTCATCTGAATTATTGAGTCACTAATAACAAAGTAGAATATGAAGCATTGATAATCAATCTGCAAGCCATGAAGCATGTGGGAGCCATCCAAGTCCTAATCTAGTTAGATTCCTAGTTGGTGGCTCAGTAGTTGTCAGACAACATTGAGATTAATAGTGAATGGCAAAGGTTGTATGCAGAAAAATTTGAGAAGTTGAAAGCAGGGTTTCAAGAAGTGACCTTATAGAAAATCTCCTGAATGGAAAATTAGAAGGCAGATTAGTTAGCTAAGTTGGCTGGCTCCTTAATCCTGTAGACTCTGGATAGGCCTATGGAGTAAACATTGATAGCTCACATCGAAAGGTGACGCCAATCAGAATATAGATTATTCTGGGGTATGATGTTTTAGATGAATTAACAAGAAAACAAGAGAGAAATAATGAAATAAGAAGTAACCCAAGCTAGGTTTTTTAAAAAATTCTTCTCGAAAAAACTAGAGCTGGAATAGAAGAATAAAAAAGATGTAGCCGTAATGTGGCTTAAGCAAAATCAATTGATTCGATATCAAAATAACTTGTCCTAAACATCATCTAAGCATAGGTTTATATAGCTCTCAAAACCCTCAAAAAAAAAATCTAAACAGAAAAGTAACCAACTAGACTTATTTCCTAAGATTTAGGATAAATTAACTAACAAGACTTGGTTCCTAAGATTTAGGACAAAATTAAATATAATTAAAACAATTAACGAATAACCAAAAAAACCCAATTTGGATCTCCTCCTGCATCAGTCGTCTGGAGTTGAAGAGAACTTATCCTCGAGTTTAGGGTGAGTGTATCCGCCTCCAAAACATAATGACTTAGGTGTTTTATATTAAAAACATCAGAAGTTTTTAAATGACTAGGAAGACGCAACCTGTAGGCATTGTCATTAATCTTTTCTAGTATCTTGCAAGGTCCAATCTTTCGATCTTTGAGCTTGTTATATTCCCCAACAGGGAAACAGTCACGAGTTAATACAACCCAAACCATATCACTAACATTAAAAAGAACCTGACGTCGATGCCAATCTACCCTGATCTTGTATTCAGTGTTGCTTTCGAGAATAGCCTGCTTAACCTGCTCATGAATAACTCGAAGATGCTAAGCCATCTCCTCAGCCTTGGGGTTAGATTGTCTTGGATGCGAAAGAGGGACTAAATCTAGTACCTCAGATGAGTTTTTTCCATAAACAACTTCGAAAGGACTCAAACCAGTTGTCTTGTTCTTTGATCTGTTGTATGCGAATTCTTCTTGAGGTAAAACCAGATCTCATTGCTTCAGTTTGGTTCATATGAGACATCTTAGAAGATTTCCTAAGCTCTGATTTATTACCTCCGTCTGACCATCCGTCTGAGGGTGATATGCACTGCTGAAGTTTAGTTTTGTCCCTAGCTTTCCCCATAATGTCTTCCAAAATTAATTGACAAATTTAGTATCACGATATAAAGTAACAGTTTACAGAATACCGTGTAAACACACAATCTCTTTGAAGAAGAGGGTGACAATTTGAACAACATCCATGGTTTTTCTACATACCACAAAGTGAGCCATCTTGGAGAATCGGTCCACCACAACTAGAATAGAATCTGCAGTCCATTGGGTGCGAGGTAAACCGAATAATAAATCCATGCTAACCTCGCACCAAGGGGCTTTGGGAATTGGTAAGGGAGTATACAAACTAACATTAGTGAGAGTTTCCTTAGATTGCTAACAGACAAAGTAACGGTCCATGAAATGAGCTACATCACTAGTTAGCTTAGGCCAATAGAAGTCAAAAGAGAAGAGGGCTAATGTCTTATCTCAACCAAAGTGTCCTTCATTATGCAATTCATTGATAATATGATGCCTTAAGGAACAATCTAGAATGTATAATCGTAGTCCACGAAATAGATAACCATTGTGCAAAATATAGTCATTACAAAGACCATTATTTACCTCCTGAAATATATTTCTAAAAGAGGGATCATCAATATACATATCTGAGAAAGATCCAAAGTCGGCAACTCTAATGCTCATGGTAGTAAGCAGGGAAGAATGACAGCTTAGAGCATCTGCAACACGATTGAGACTCTCAGATTGATGCTTTAGCGTGAAGGTGAACTCCAGCAAGTAGTTTACCCACCTGGCGTGTCGATTACTCAGCTTGTGTGGGCCATTGATGTACTTCAAAGCCTCATGATCAGTGAATAAGATAAATTCCTTCTGCACAAGATAATGACGTTAATGTTTCAAGGATTGCACAATAGCGTAGAATTCCAAGTCATAGGTAGAGTAATTTTTCTTAGCACCAGATAGTTTGTTGTTGAAGAAAGTAATAGGGCATCCTGATTGACTTAGAACACCACCAATATCAATGCTAGATGCATCACAGTTTACTTCAAATAGTTTGTCGAAATCTGGAAGTGCAAGAACGAGTGCTTCTGTCATCTTTTGCTTCACCAGTTGAAAACTAATCGTAGCCACTTTAGTCCACTTAAATTCATGCCCCTTGAGACGCTCAGTGATAGGAGTAATTAAGGAGTTGAAATTCTAAATGAATCCACGGTAAAAAGAGGCTAATCCATAAAAACATCAAACGTCGTGAATGGTTTTTGGCTGCAGCCACTCTAAGATTGCGTTTATCTTTGATGGATCTGCACTAACACCATCGATAGATACTATAAATCCAAGAAATGAAACTGAGGTCAAGTAGAAAGAACACTTCTTGTTGTTGATGAATAAGTGTTCTGCCTTTAGCTTCTCAAAAATAGTGCGGAGGTGATCAAGGTGTAAAGCTCGTGTCGGGCTATAAATAAGGATGTCGTCAAAGTATACAACCATGAATCTTCCCATGAAAGGTCACAAGACCTGATGCATGAATCTCATAAACGTGTTAGGTGAATTGGATAGTCCGAAAGGCATGACCATCCACTCGTACAACCGATATTGTGTCTTGAAGGCGGTCTTCCATTAATCTCCAGGATTAATTCAAATCTGGTGGTATCCACTCCTAAGATCGATCTTGGAGAAAATCTTTGAACCAGAAAGTTGACCCAACATATCATCTAAGAGAGGAATCAGAAATCTATATTTTTCTGCTATCAATACACATGTGCTATGAACCATTTTTCTTTGGCACGAGTAGGGTAGGGATTGCACAAGGGCTCAGACTCTCATGAATATAGCCTCATCTCAATAGCTCCACAACTTGTTGTTGTAGTTTTTTGGCATCCTTAGGGCTAAGATGGTATGCCTGTCGGTTAGGTAGTTTGACCCCGGAATGAGGTCAATCTGGTGTTGAATGTCTCTCATAGGGAGAAGTCCTGGAGGAAGGTCTTCATCCATTAAATCAGGAAAGTCGGATAGGAGTTGTTGCACATCAGCTGGTAGATCTGAGTCTAGGTCTGTTTCATCACTTTTATAAGGAAGCAAAGCATAGACCATGTCTTCGTGCTTCATCTCATTCAAAAATCTGGACATAGAAAGTAGTGTAGAGTTATTGGTTACGAAAATTGAAGGGGTTCATTCTCGTCGAGGAGCCAATACGATATTCCTCCCTTTGATGCTGAGGGTGTAGGTGTTCTTCTATCCATCGTGGATGACTCTATGATCATATTTGTTAGTTAGAGCTCTAGAGCCAATAATTTGATGATTGTTGTATGGACTCATTGTATCATATTCTTGTATATAAATAAAGACATTTGTTTTGGTTATTATACTTACTTGTATTGGTGCCAAATAACTAAGTATAATAGCGTCCTTGAGTAGAGGGTTCTTACCTATATCAATCGGTTAGTTGAACCGATAGTGAGATGATATAGGGAACACTACTCTTAATCATTCCTAGTCGAGTATTAACATTCAGGGACAATGTTAATGCGACGAGACTAGCATGTAGGTCAACTAGATGACTTGATCTCACAAGTCATGGATATAGAGATATCAAGTTGACACATGGGTATGCATTGGAGAATGTATACTGAATAACCCGCCATGAAAAAGTATCATGGATCGTTATATGAGTGCCATATACTTTCTCATGTGGCTATTAGTATGACTACTAGTCCTTGGACCTGAAGTCACCATGGATCCCTACATAAGAAGTTACGTACTTTGGCTTTGTCAAACGTCACCCGTAACTGGGTGGACTATAAAGGCGATTATTGGGTATGTAACAAATTATGCAGAGGGATGGTTGTGATGTAGATAGGATCTATCCCTCCTATATGACGGGAGTGACATCGATATTCTTGATAGAGTGAGACCACTAAGTGCAAGGCCATGCCCAAATGAGTCAACATGAGATGTTGAGCTCATTTGATCGAGTGTCTACTTGGAGTTCAAGATTTAGATTAATTAGAGGATGACACGGTCTATACCTCACATTGATCAATCTAGATGTCTAGGATAGAAGGACAATGTCATATATTGTGAAGAGTCACAATTAGTAGTCACAAGGTGATGTTGGATCTCAACATTCTTATAACTTGGGTAGTAATGATGTGTTGCTAGATACCGCTCATTACTTATGCTTCTAAATTGGTTTAGGAGCATTGCCAACGTTATAAGAACTTATAGGGTCACACACAAAGGACAATTAGATCGAGATTAGGTTCATATGATGAACCAAGAGGATTAGATTCATGTGATGAATCAAATTGGATTAAGAGTAATCCTAATTGAACTAATTGAGTTGGACTCAAGTTGATTCATGTGTTCAATGAGTCTAATTTAGATTATGACTCATTGAATCAATTTAATTAAATAAATTAGATTCATTATATTAATTTGGTTTGAATTAAATGGTTAGATTAGATTAACCATGAGAGAGATTTGGTCAAGTTTGACTTGACTTGAGAAGGAAGATGAAAGGTCAAGGTTGACTTGACCATTTGCCACCTCATTTGTGAGTTGGCATTAGGAGGACCAATGATGATGTGCCACATCATCAAGGCTAGCACATGTGTGTGCCACCTCATGGAGGTTACAAATCTCCTCTTTAATGGCCACATTAAATGAGAATGGAGGTTATAACTCCAATAGTGGCTGGCCACATTTGAATTGCAAGTGAATGCAATTCAAGGCATTGATTCCATCTTATTCCTTGCTCTCCCTCTCCTCCATTACTAATCTCTAAGGTTGCTAGCACATCCTTAGAGATTTTTCTCCATTTCTTGCTTGTGTGGATACACATAGAGAAGTGTCTACTTTGACACTTTTGAGATCTGACGAGCCAAGGACGAGCGGGATACGCGAAGGGCTTCGCATCAAGGGTAAAGATCTTTTCCTTTGTAGATTTAGTGTAAATCTAAGTTAGAAACTCGTACACGTAATGTTTTCGAAATTTTAATCTTCGCACGGATCCGGTGGTTGGGGGTTTCGGGGTTTCCACAATGCAAAAAGCGGTTTTTGCGGCCCGAAAAACCTAACAATATTGCCAAGGTCGTCCCAACAATACATGACATGCGCCCATGAACACAACATCACACCATGCTCAATCGTAATACTTGATGCCAATAGAAAAAGTTAAAAGATACCTTATATTTAAGGTTACCTCACTCCCTTTGCTCAGCACAACTTGTAGGATTTTGGATGATGATCCGTCTTTAACTGTAGCTTTTACATAGCTTCTTCAGATACAATATTTTCACAACTTCCACTATCAATAATAATCTTGCAAACTTTGTCTGCAACTGTGAAAGTTATGTGAAAGATGCTAGTTCTCAGCCAATCCTCTTCGGATTCTTCCTTGGGGACTAGTAGGCTCTTGCATATGATGAGAGTCTCATGACCATCTCCATAAAGAATCTTGTCATAATAAATCAGCTCATCAATTTGTTCAAATTCATCCTCCATGTCTTCCTCAACCAGCAGAGATTTGTTTTTTTTTATTTAGGGATCTTTTACAATCTGAAGCTCGATGCCCCTATTCACCACATTAAAAATACTTGATAGAGGTTGATGTATGCCCAAGGGCTAAAGATAGGAGAGATCAGTTATCACTTCCGGAAGGCCCAATTATAAGACTACGGGCAAAGCGTTTCAAGGAAGCATTAAATAAATGGGCTAATCGAAAAACATTGGGAAGACTAAGAGCAAGGAGAAACCAAGATAATCGCAACTGCTAGTCGTGGCCTAATCCACGTAATTAGGCATAACCATCCATGACTGGTTGCGCTTAACGGAAGAACACTAATAAGCATGCAAAGCATGGGAGTTCTTTCATGCATGAAGACTTAAGAGATTGTTTAATGAAGCATGCAACTTGGGACTCTAATTGTGCATGCATTTATTTTGTTTTGGGTTTCTAGATAGTTTGCATGAGGCATGCAACATTGGGACTCTAATTGTGCATGTATTTATCTTGTATTTTTCATTGTTCACTCCCATTATATAAGGGAGGGACATCTTAGTATGAAGCAACTTAGTGTTTGGTGAGATTGCGTGCTCTCTTAGTTCTTGAAAGAACTTGCTGAACTTATCGAGTCTACTCTCGTGGCATTCAACCCATCGAAACTTATCACCCCTAGGTGTGGCGTTTATTTCCTTCGTAGGCTTGGTTCGTGCCAATTCTTGATTATGGGTCAAGGCTCACACTCTTGTCGTTTAGTTCTTGGGGTTCTATCCACCTTTGTTTCGGGTTCCATCACATTTGTTGGTGGGGTTCGTATCATCTGGTATTAGAGCTTCGGTTCAAAGGAAAGTGCAAATCTATCTTTACTTGTTGTTTAGCAAAAAGCAAAAAAAAAAATCGTGGGAAAAAAAGAAAAAAAAGAGCACAACGAAAAGACAAAAAAGAAGAAGAAGAAGAAGAAAGCGCAAAAAAAAAAAACTGCTTGTGTGAATCGAAGTAAATTGTCTTCAACAATTCTTTTCTTGTTTTCCTTATTCTCAAACTTCTAATCTTTCATTTTCTCTTAAAATTCTACCATCATAAGTTTCGGTGGTATCTTTTGAATTGCTACGTGATATTCTGATTTGTTCTAGAGTTTGATCAAGAATTGAGAGAGATCATCAATTGAGAGCTACCACCCAAACGTGAGTTGAGTGCTTGTGAGGTTTTTCTTTCATTTTGTAGCCATGTCCAACAACCAGGAGGATGGAGCAAATGAGGGGGCTATGCCACTTCCGAACCTGCAATTGCAAGCATTGATGGGGGAGATGCAGCGGATGATGAGGGCGGAATTAGAATCTATCCATGAGAGGTTGGATCAGGTGGAGGATAGGACACCAAGAAGACATCAACAAGACCGTATTACTAGACCACAACGAAGACATGCCCAAGGGATTGATGTCGAAGAAGATGAAGAGGTTATTGTGGAAGACTTTGATGAGCAAAACTACAATCGGGGCAGGATTGGACATCGAGGAGATAGAAACGGAACTAGAAGAAATAATAATTTAGGAGGGATTAAGATAAAAATTCCAACCTTCTAAGGAAGAAATGACCCAGAAGCTTACTTGGAATGGGAAACTAAGATGGAAATGGTGTTTGACTGTCATGAATTCTCAGAGTTTAAAAAGGTGAAGTTAGCTGCCATTGAATTCACTGATTATGCTATTATTTGGTGGGATCAAGTGGTGATGACTCGGAGAAGGAATAGAGAGCAACCTGTGTCCACTTGGGAGGAGATGAAAGTGCTCATAAGAAGGAGGTTTGTACCCAGCCATTATTATAGAAGCTTATATTAGCGGCTTCAAAGATTATCTCAAGGCTCTAAAAGTGTGGATGAATATTTCAAGGACATGGAGTTGTCCATGATTCGAGCTAATGCCAATGAAGATCGGGAAGCCACTATGGCCAGGTTTTTACATGGTTTAAATCCAGAAATTGCTGATATTGTTGAATTGCAGCATTATGTTGAGCTGTTGGATATGGTCCACCAAGCACAAAAAGTGGAAGAACAACTCATGAGGAGAGGATTGGCTAGAAAGGGACAACCAATGACTACTCACGGCACATGGCGGACAACTCCAAGAAAGGAGGAACAACCTCAAAATAAGCCAAAGTTTGAACCCTTCAAGAAGCCCAAACCCACACCATCAACTACTCAAGGTAATCGCGATCCCATTTCCTCCAAAACTCATGATATCAAGTGTTTTAAATGTCAAGGGCATGGTCATATAGCTAGTCAATGTGTGAACAAAAGGGTGATGGTAATAAATGCTCAAGGTGAACTTGAGTCGGAAGATGAGGATGAAATAGTTGAAGAAGTGCCACAAAAAGATGACAGTGATGATGAACAACATGCTGTTATTGGAGACTTATTGGTGGCCCGATGAGTTCTCAATCTACAAGCTAAGGAGGAAGAAGGTAATCAAAGGGAGAATTTGTTTCATACCCGTTGCTTTGCCAATAACAAGGTTTGCAGTGTTATTATTGATGGGGGAAGTTGCACCAATGTGGCAAGTACTGATTTGGTGGAGAAATTATCACTACCAACTCGGAAACATTCACGACCTTATCGACTCCAGTGGCTAAACGATTGCGGAGAAATCAAGGTAACAAAACAAGTCTTGGTAGCAATTTTCATTGGCAAATATGAAGATGAGCTATTGTGTGACGTGGTTCCCATGCATGCATGTCATCTATTGTTGGGAAGACCTTGGCAATTCGATCGAAAGGTAACACATGATGGCCTCACAAATAAGTATAGTTTTAGCTTGAAAGGGCAACCTATTATTCTTGTACCGTTGAGTCCAAGACAAGTTATGGAGGACCAGTTGAGACTACAAAAGGCAAATGAAAAGAAGAAAGAAAAAAAAATTGAGAAAAAAGAAGAAGAGGGAAAGAAAAATGAGAGGAAAGAAGATGAGAGGAAAGAGACAAAAGGAGTGGAAAAGGAAAAAAAAGGAGAGAGAAAGAAAAATATTTTTTATGCAAAAAAAAGTGAGATTAAGCGAGCTTTGTTTTCAAATCAGCTGCCCCTTATCCTTTTGTATAAGGAGGCACTCCTGAGCACTAACGACCTTAACGATTCTTTGCCTAGTGTTATTGTTTCTCTCTTACAGGAATTCGAGGAGGTCTTTCCTGAAGAGGTTCCGCATGGTTTACCTCCCATTAGAGGAATTGAGCACCAAATTGACTTCATACCTGGTGCATCCATTCCGAATCGACCTGCCTGTAACGACCCAATTTTCCTTATTTCGAGTTCCAAATGTCCATAAAATAATTGGAAATACTTTTAAAATATTCTAGAGATTTTTAGGAATTTTTAGAGTATTTTTACATAATTTTTGGAGGTCGTTTGATATTTTTACAAAACGAAAGGAAGTTGACAAAAAATTTGTCAAAACCGAAGCTCGAACCCACAACCTCGGGTTGGACTGACCCAACCGGACATGGCTCAACCAGCTGAGCTATATGGGCTTTGTTAACTAAGTATGGGGAGAAATAAATTAAAGCATAGTTGGAATCGGATTAAAACTAGGTTATAAAGGGTTAAGTGATTTTTCCCGTGACCTAAACCAAAACTTTCCTCTCCTTTTCTCTCCCGACGGCGCGATTCTTCTTTCTCGGGCGAAAAGGGGGCGACGGTGCTAGGGCTCGTTTCCGGTGGCCGGCGAGGACTTCTTTCGGGAGTTGTTCGCGGATTCGTGGTCTCCTCGTCAAGGAGAACACGCGGATAGGAAGGGATAGCCGAAACCTTCACCTCATCCGAACCCTAGATCTCTTTCTCCGGTTGTAAGTCCAAGAACCCATTGTAAGTGCTTCTCACCTGCGGTAGGAGTAGCTTTCGGGGTTTTCGTTTGCGTTTTTTTTGTTGTTGTGTAATGAACAGGAGCAGCTTTTCATTCTAGCATATGGTTTTGATTTCAACCCTTGCTCTAACAATTTGGTTTAAGATTTGGTTCATGTTCTTTTGATATTTTTAGAGCACGGACAGAATGTTTAAGGGTCTTTCTGGATTGTTACAGCATGTTAATTTAAATGTATTTACCTTACATTTCAAGCATGTCTAAGTAGTCATATTTCCTTCAAGTCACAACATGATTAAAGGATTGTTAAGGTTCAGAAATAAGTTGGTTTTACAAACTTGCTGTTCGGAATTTGTTGCTGCCGTGGGCTTGACCAAATTCATTTCTTATGACCAAGTAGTTTTTAATTGCTGTTGAGTTTTGTTTTGAATATATACTTTTATATATCAGTGGAATATGGTTTTAGAATCTCTTGTATAATGTATATATGTGAGAAGTACAAGCAAGCAAGACTAAAGTCACAAGTTGATCCTGAATTCCAGAATTTAGAATCAAAGCATACTAAGTGCTTAAATAAATGCCAAGGCATTTTATTATAAGAAGTATTTAAAGATAAAAAGTATTTTACTTTTAAAGGACATGTACCGGACACAAGGTCCAAGGGATGGGCTCCAAGATGCCCCTAGGCACAAGGCCTAGAAGTATCTTAGTAGTTTCGGGATTAGCTACCTCGATTCTTATTAAGAATGCGCGCAAAGTGGTACAATGCCGGGCCCAAGAAAAGTTGATTATTATTTTAAAAGTATAAGAGTATAAGTTGGGAACAAATGGGACAAGTTCTTTTATCTAAGTTGTAAAATTTAGCAAGTTAAATCTATTGTTCCTTTTAGAGATGCATGATTTAGTTTTAGTTGCTATTTTCATGTGGAGCATGCATTTCTTGCTTTCTTTTATGCACATGCATTTCTTATCGAGTTTTTGTGAGTAGATAGCACTTACTAAGCTTTTAACTTATAGATACTATTTTCCTCCTACTGCAGATATAGATAAAAGTAAAGGAAAAGCTAAAGTGTTATAGAGGAAGGCGACAAGGAGACGTTGATGGTGTGTGTGTGGTGGCTGATATGGAAGCTTGGGACTTCGCTAGAGGATTTAAATGAATTTTTGTTAAGAATCTGATAAGAGTTGAATAGAAGTTTTCTTTTAATTGCTAAAGAAATTAGAGAACCGCACATGTTATTTTATATTGCTGGATTTGATTTAGTCTTACCTTTTTCTATTAGTAAGTGCAGATTTAGTTCAATTTCCTTAAGCAGATACAGATTTAATTTTTGTTCAGTTTTGTACCTCCCAATTGCACCTGTTAGTTTGATTCCTTCTTACATGTTCCATAATCTGTTTAATACTCTAATTAGTGCCATAAATTGTGAAATTGGTCTATTTTTGGTTGCTGGACTAATAGCTTTTCGATTCTGCTGGAATTGGCTACCTTTATTAATGTTGACATTATGCTAAATTGATTCTGCTGGAATTGGCAACTCGTATATTGGTTTAGGCTAAAGTTTCACATTAGCTTGGTTTAATGTTTCCTTATTAATGGTTAAAGGTTTGGCTGTTAATGCATTGTTATGCATGCAATATTAGAAAGAACAGCCATGACCGAATTATGCAAAGGTATACACATGCATACAAGTTTTAAATGCTATTATGGAAACATGCTAATACATCTTGGTATGATTGATAGGCCTGGTTGATGGCAGCACTGAAATAATTAGTAGTATTATGGCATGCCTTCATAGTTTTTTTTTAAAAAATAAAAAAAAAATGAAACAATATATATATCATGTCAAGTTTATTATCTGTAAAGTATAGCAATATCAGTTAAGTAGAATGAGTAGTTAAGTAACGGTCGCCTTCAGAGTAGTAGTAAGGAGGGTGGTCGTTACACTGCCTATATAAGCAATCCGGAGGAAGCAAAGGAACTTCAGAGGTAAGTTAATGAATTATTAGAAAAGGGGTATGTTCGAGAAAGCATGAGTCCTTGCGCCGTGCCTGTGTTACTAGTTCCCAAGAAGGACGGAACATGGAGGATGTGTGTGGATTATCGAGCAATCAACAACATCACGGTAAAGTATCACCATCCAATTCCTAGGATTGATGATATACTTGATGAATTGCATGGTTCTTGTGTGTTCACAAAAATTGATCTTAGGAGTGGATATCATCAGATTAGGATGAAGGAAGGTAATGAATGGAAAACTGGTTTTAAAACCAAGCATGACTTATATGAATGGTTAGTAATGTCTTTTGGCTTAACTAATGCTCCTAGCACTTTTATGCGTTTGATGAACCATGTTTTGCGTGCTTTCTTAGGAAAATTTGTAGTTGTGTATTTTGATGATATTTTGATTTATAGCAGAGCTTAGAAGAGCATGTTACACATTTAAGGTTAGTTTTGAGTGTGCTAAAAGAAGAAAAGCTTTTTGCTAACCTCGTTAAATGCTCCTTTTACCCAAGCAAGAGGTCGGTCAAATAATTAAACATCAACAAATAGTTGTTTAATTAATAAATCAATCTAGGATTGATTAATTAAAAGGAAAGAAAAAGAAAAAATTAAAAGGATATAGGAATGAGTCTAATTTTTTATAAAACTTTTTCCATAATTTTCCGTTGGGAAACTAATATAAAAAGGGGGGAAGGGGAGGCCTTGAAAAATATAACAATTGATATTGTGTTGTTGGAGATCATCAAGTGGCCAACCCCTCTCCCTCTCTTCCCTTTGCTCTCTTTTTCTCCTTTGTGGTAGTGGTGGCCGAATTCTAGAGAAGGAGGAGAAGCTTTCCGGGTGGTGTTCGTCTTGGAGGATCGTCACCCACACGACGTCTAAGAGGAGGCGAGGGATACGGCAGAAGATCTCGAGGTTTTTAGCATACAAGGAAGAGGTATAACTGGTATTTAATTTCCACATCATACTAGTTAATTTTTCTTTGTATAAATACCAAATACAAGAGGCATTCGATTCTTGTTTTTCGAATTTAATTTCGATGTTGTGTTCTTTTTCTTTTTCCTTGTGATTTGATTGTTCCTTTTGGTTAACCTAGAGTTATATAAGGAAATTAAATATTAACTTTCCTTAAAAGGCTTTGTCTAGTCGGTGGTGGTTGCTTCCATATCCAAGAAGGCCAAGTGCCTCGCCATGCAGTACTGGAAGCCAATTTTGGAAACTAATATTTAATTGAATTTATAATCTAGGTGATTTGGATCAAACGTGTTAAGTTCCGCAGGAGATCCAAATCTAAACCTAAAAGAACATATAAGTTAAACTTGGAATCAAACGTGTTAAGTTCCGCAGGAGATACAAGTTTAACTTAAAAGAACACATGGTAGCTAGGAAAGGTTCAGATCACGTACAAAATTTTTGTACAGTAGAGCCATTGGGTTTTCCGAGTAGCAACCAACACCAAGATGACATTGTACGCAGAAGGTGCATCGACTACCATGAAATAAGATCTTTTGGTTCTCATTAAAGGCTCCTCTCCTAAAGAGATGACAAGCTTTATCTGACCGAGCGGTTGCACTTCATTGTCGGTAAATCCGTAGAGAGGAGTCATTATGGGTTGAAGCTCACTGGGGTCTATTTGCAGTTGATTGAAGGCTGACTTGAATATAATATTAACAAAACTGCCTGTATCAATGAAGGTGCGAGAAATATTATAATTGGCTATAACAGCTTTGATTATTAGTACGCCATCATGAGGTACTTCCACTCCCTCTAGGTCTTTAGGACCGAAACTAATTTCTGGTTCGGGCGCCTTCTCAGCACAACACCCTACAACATGTATTTGCAACCGTCGAGCATGTGACTTCCTTGCCCGGTTTGAATCGCCGTCAGTAGGACCACCCGTGATCATATTTATATTGTCTCGTGGGGCATTGCTCTAATTTTCTTCCTGGCGGACGGTGATCATTTCGGGCTGCCTTGGTTTGGGCGTCCAAGAAGGGTCGCCCGGTGTCTGCACTGTGCCTTGCTGGGGCTCGACCGCCCGATACTTCATCCTGGGCGGGCTATTCCATCTCTGGTAGGTAGGTCGATTAGGAGATCGTCGGCGGTATCTTCCTTCATTCGTTCGCTGATTCTTCAGGGCAAAACAATTCTCAGTGGAGTGGGTACCTGACATGTTATATGTACACCATCTTCTGGGGATTTCTTGTGGTATCTGCACGTGCTACACTACATGAGGTCTTTGCTCAGGCTGTCGATGTGGTGGGGGAACTGCACGTGGTCCTCTTGGGGGGTGTACAGGAACAGGAGTTCTATCATTAATCGAAGTGGAGCAGGGGCAATAGTTTCTTTTTTACGAGCTACTTGTGCCTCTTCCACATTGATGAATTCCGTGGCTCGATCAATTAAAAAATCAAAATTTATAGGTGGATTACGTACTAGGTCCTTGAAAAAGTCATTATCATTAAGCCCCTGAGAAAAGGCACTTGCCAGGATTTCCATGGTAGCATTAGGAACATCAACCGCTACCTGATTAAACCTTTTGATATAGGCCCTGATGCTTTCCTTAGGCCCCTGTTTGATGGAAAACAGACTCCAAGGGGTCTTGTGATATCTCTGATTACTGAAAAAATGATGTAGAAAAGCTTTTCGGAAATCCTTAAAACGCTTGATAGAATTTTTGGGTAGTCTTTTAAACCACCTATGGGGTGCTCCTCCTAGAGTAGTAAGAAACATACGACATTTAATCCCATCTGTGAATTGTTGCAACAGGGCTGCACTTTCAAACTTGGAAAGGTGATCTTCCGGATCAGTGGTCCCAGAATATTCCCCAATGTTTAAATTCTGATAGCGTTTGGGTAGGGGATCATCAAAGACTCTCCGAGAAAATAAGGTAACAATCCTTTCCAGAGAACTGTCGCTGGTTACCGCTTTTCCTTTGCGCTTTTCCTTCATGGGTGCTTCTTCTAAAGATTCCTAAAGCACAGGTTTCTGTCCTCCTTAATCCATTGGAGCGCGGAAGAATGTTTGGAGATGACGAGTGGGTGAAACGGGAGATGGGGTTATATAAGCAATTTCTTCTTCCTCCATACCTTTGTTTCTCCGCCGATCTGTGGTAGAAATTGCTGGATTCATCGTTACTGGCAACGTACCTCCAGCATTCACTTGTTGCTGTTGTTATTGCAATGCTTTTTGGACGCTGGAGTTGATGAGCAACTCCAGATCTTCCCGAGTCATGGTGATGGTATTGGATTTTCCAATGTCCTCCATCACGAAGTCTCAGATTCAGGTGAAAGTTCCCACAGACGACGCCAAATTTGATCCTGTCTGAGAGCTTGAGAGATGAAGCACTGGGCGGTGATGGGTGATGGCAGATTCTGATACCGGTGAACAAGAGAGGATCCGAGAAAACCACAGCAGACCTCACTCATGCTTGAAGATGAGATACCCAATCCGAGAAAACTAAAGTGGATCTTATGAATGGTATCTCACAAAAGGGAATACCAGTGAGATGGCTCCAAGGATCAGTAGAAACTCGACAGTCCGATGGATGAAATGATCCCGTGATCCTGCACACAATGAGACTAACCGACAAAGCGTTAGTGACCTAAGCCGGGGTGGGAATCCCTGGCTAGGCCCTTCGACGCTCAAGTTAGTTTCCGGCTAGAGGAAGTAATGTGGAAGAAGATGAAAATTAGAGTTTGAGTTGTGTAGGAATGATTACTTACCTGGCTAGTGGAGAGGATTCCCCTTTTTATACCACCTCACTTGACCTCCACAGTCATGAGGTGGACCCCGGTTTGTTGAAGTTGGTTATGATATGACGTAAACACCACTTGTGAAAATAGTTTAAGGAATCTTTATCGTACCCTAGATGTACCTTCTTTATCGTTTAACAAACCTATACAAGCTTCTAGAAGACATTTCCCGCCAAATCAGTTAAGCCCTCGTATAATCACAAAATATTTACATATGATTTATATGCTAGAGTTTATGAGAAGTCAAACGATGTAGGACTCGGTCGACCTCTTTCGCTCGGTCGGTCTTCACCTGCCGAGCATACTGTGCCTTGTCTGTTATGAGGCTAAATACTTTTTTCTGCTCGACCGGCTGTTCTTGCTCGGCCTGTCTCGGCCTGCCGAACTTAGATACTCGATCGACCTCTTTCGCTCGGTCGGTCTTCACCTGCCGAGCATACTGTGCCTTGTTTGTTATGGGGATAAATGCTTCTTCTGCTCGACCGGCTATTCTTGCTCAGCCCGTCTCAGCCTACCTAACTTAGATACTCCGTCGGCCTCTTTCTCTCGGTCGGTCTTCACCTGTCGAGCATACTATGCCTTGTCTGTTATGGGGCTAAATACTTCTTCTGCTCGACCGGCTGTTCTTGTTCGGCCTGCCGAACTTAGATACTCGGTCGACCTCTTTCGCTCGGTCGGTCTTCACCTGTCGAGCATATTGTGTCTCGTCTGTTATGAGGCTAAATACTTCTTCTGCTCGACCGACTGTTCTTGCTCGGCCTGTCTCGGCCTGTCGAACTTATATACTCGATCGACCTTTTTCGCTCGGTCAGTCTTCACCTGCCGAGCATACTGTGCCTTGTCTATTATGGGGCTAAATGCTTCTTCTGCTCGACCAGCTGTTCTTGCTCGGCTTGTCTCGGCCTGCCGAACTTAGATACTCGGTCGGTCTTCACCTGCCGAGCATACTGTGCCTTGTCTGCTATAGGGCTAAATGCTTCTTCTGTTCGACCGGCTGTTCTTACTCGGCCTGTCTCGACCTGTCGAACTTAGATATTCGGTCGGTCTCTTTCGCTCGGTCGGTCTCTACCCATCATGCCTATACGAGCATCACTACTCGTGTCTAATCTTCCTTTCCTTTTATTAAAAAATATATCCATTTTTTATAATTCGTATCAATAATAATAATAATAATAATAATAATAATAATAATAATAATAATAATAAAAGTTAAACATGATTTAAGAATTTGGCCAAAGACGTTAGAGTTAAAATCGCGTTGAAAATTTGTATTTTTGCAAATTCTTCTTCCTCGGTGGCCCTACTAGACAGCTGGCGTGCTTTCGTTCCACTCAACTTTTCATTTTAGTCAAAGTCAAAACCTTTGGTCAGTAACGTATGGCAGCGGGACACTCCGATTCCAATTTGAATAATTGTTGCTCGAGTTGACAAACTTGTCACGCCCCTCTTTTTATATTGTTAGGTGCTAAACGCACATCAGCTGAAATTGTTTGAGACTTTGAACGTTCTGGTCATCGTCGGAAAAGCCAAAGTTTGGGTTTTAAAAAGTTAAGAGGACACAGGAAAAAAAGGTGCCTTCGAAAATTGTTTTTTAACACAGCCCCAGTAAAGGTGCCATCATAAAAAAACATTCAATTTTTTGGAGACTGAATTTTACACTCGATGAATCAATAGATAAGTGACCTTAATTAGTATACTAAATTTATAGACGTTTATTATGAGTATTTTTAATTTATCTTTATTTTTATGGTCAGTAAAAAATTTTTATATTTGATTATTGATTATCAAATCGATTGATTAATTAATATAAATTAGAAATCTCTATATTTGATTATCGATTATCAAATTGGTCATTATCAGGATTAATTAATATAAATTAGAAATCTAGTTCTAACTAAAAAAATTATAAAATATTTTTATAATTAATTAAATATTCATGGGTCCATTCCTAACTATGCCACGCATAGTACTATAGATTAATTTTCTCTAGTCGAAAAAATGTTAACTATGAAGCGATGAGCTCTTTGCACTTCTGATCAATTTATCCAAATGATGGATAAAATATTTTTATGGATCAAACCGATCATTTGACCACTCAACCTGATCGCACGACGGCCTTGGTTGCTCAGCCAGGATGCCTATAAGTCCTAATGACTCAGCCAGAGCCATCGGCAGGATGTGAGGCCACAAGGACTGCCACGATCAAAACGTCCCACAACCACAAGGCAAGGCCTCATCGCGAGGCTAGGCTTGGCTAAGCCGAACAACCAAGACTGTCACACGGTCAGGCAAAGCGACCATGGCCGCACGACCAAGATTCCAAGAATGAGGATCATAGTTGCAAAGGTGGCAGAGCGGTGAATTTTTTTATATTTTAATTTGTTTTAAGGAAAAAGAGTAATTTGAAAAAGACCAATTCTATTTGAAAAATATAAAAGTATAATACGCGATACGCATTTTGAGTAATTTTGAAATCCAGATGCCCGCTTTGGAAAAATATCGGCTTCGGCTTCCCATTAAAAGATTATGGTAGCTGTGAACTAAACCCATTGAATTTTATTTTTAAGCGCATTCCGTATAACTGATCAATCTGTTTATCTTTTTTTTTAAAAAAAAAACTATATTAGTCAAAACAATGAAATTTTTTTTAAAGCGCATTCCCTATCAATATCTAAATCAATTTATTTTAATAAGAGGTTTCATGTAGGAAAAAAAAGATGATTAATTTCATTTAGATGTTTTTTATAATTCATTTTGTTATATGAATAGAGATAATTTATAAGGATATTTTTTTCAAAGATGCAAAATAATAACTTTCATTGGTACTGCTTCAGTTCGTCTTAGAGAATATAAGTAGTCAAACTAATACGATGGAGATATAAACAAGGAAATGAACAAGTTGATGAAAATATTAATTTATTGACTAGTTGCTTAATTTGTTTGGAATTGCATTTGCCACTAGTTTGATTTCTCCGTGTCTCTCTTGTATGGACTTTGTTTCTTGGAATATAATCGACGACGGAAGATAAAGAAAAGGAACTCTTGAAGGATCTGCATGCCGCAGTACGTTTCCAGGGAATTGCTATGATTGTGACTTTGTTGATTGACTTAAAAGACAAAATAATTTTCTCAAATCAGTAGATAAGTTTTTAAAATATATAAATTATGTATTATAATTTAAAATTATTAAATAAGTATTTATTTTTTATTTTACTCTCGTCTTCAAATTAATTTGACCGGAAAAAATTAGTAAACTTATTTTTTTTCGAGTCGAATTGACTTCTTTATGTGTATTTAAAAAAATTCATCCATTGATTTGGGTCAAATTCGACTGATGAACTTAGAAATTTCGAAATGACATGAAACTAGTTTCTATGTATTTGTTTAGTTCTCTTGATTGAAAAATGTTATCAAATGTCAATTTGACTCAATATATTGAGAGCAGTGATTTTTTTTAAAATACGAATGTATTCGAAAAATTAATTTGTATTTAAAAAATCACTGCTTTCAATATATTCAGTCAAATGATGTTTGATATCATTTTTACAATTAGGAAAATTAGAGGAACACATAGGAACCAATTTTATATCATTTTGAGATGTCTATTATGTCCATCAGTCGATGTCGGCCAAAACTAACTAATAAACCTAGAAAACCTCGAAATGATATGAAACTGATTCCTATGTGTTCGTTTAGTTCTTTTGATTATAAAAATACTATCAAATATCAATTTGATCAAATATATTGAGAGCAGTGATTTTTTAAATATGAATATATTCGAAAAATTAATTCGTGTTCAAAAAATCACTTCACTCAATATATTGAGTCAAATTGATGTTTAAAGACATGTATATAATCATAAGAACTAGAAGAACTCATAGTATTCATTTTTAGCTCTCTACGTCCATCAATCGATTTTGGTCGAATGAACCTACATTGATTTTATTTAGATTCATCTGACCATAGTTTTAAAAAAATCACTGCTCTTAATATATTGCATCAAATTGATATTTGAGAGTTTTTTTATAAATAGTAGAAATAGAACACATAGAAACTGATTTCATGTCATTTCAAGATCTCTAGGTCTATTAGTCGGTTTAGGATAAAATCAGTTGATAGACATAGAGATCTCATAATGATATGAAATCAGTTCTTATGTGTTCATCTAGTTATCCTGATTATTAAAATATTATCAAACATCAATTTGATCCAATATATTGAGAGCAGTGATTTTTTTAATACGAATGTGTCTAAAAAATTAATTCATATTCAAAAAATCATTACTCTAAATATATTAGGTTAAATTGATGTTTGATAATATTTTTACAATCAGGAAAAGTAGATGAATATATAAAAACTGATTTTGTATCATTTTGAGGTTTCTACGTCCAACAATAAATTTTGGTTGAAATCAACTGATATTTTTCAAACAGAATGAAATTAATTTGACTGGAAATAAATCAGTCGACTTATTTATTTTTCTAGTCAAATTAATTTGAGGACGATGGTAAAATGAGAAGTGAATATATGATTTGATAATTTTAAAACTATGATATATGATTTTAATATTTTAAAAATTTATTTATTGGATTAAAATACTGAAAAAGATGAAGATAAAATGTTATAGCTTTCGATGTCTCGGACTTTTGCAGCGGGAAGATTTCTAAAAGTGGTTAGTACAATAGAAAAAACCGGGCCCATTGTTCTCTGGTTTTGTTTTATTTTGTTTTGTTTTATTTTTAATGCTCATAGCTAGATCTGATCACGAATTAGAATAGAGGATTTAACAGTACGAAACTGTCGATTTGAAGGTTTAAAAAAAAGTTTATCTTTAGTTTTAATCTTAAAAAATTATTAGAACTTTCCATTAGATTTATAATGATTTGGGAATGCTATTTTTATTTTTATTTTTAATTAAATTTTATAATTATAAAAAATTAGAAAGTATGAACTTATTTAAGCTGCTTACCTATACCGTTAGGGTAGGGAATTAAAGTCAGGTAGTTGGTTAGTTTTAATATATTAAAATCTTTCATTTCTTCTTCCTTGTTGAAAAATAAACAATTGCATGAATGAAAAGAAAATTCTATTGACCCTTCTTTTCCACACATCTAAGTAAAAAAAATTCATACATGCATATTTATAGGTACATAACTATCTTAAAACTCTCTTGCTCTTTAAGGCCAGTTCAAGTGTCTTAATTTTTCATACATATAAATTAATCCGGTGATAAAGTAGAGCCTCGCTCCGCAAGAGATCAGCGCCACGTGAAAGGTCAGAGTCAAGATAGTTAACGTCCCAAGCTAGTGTCCGACCGGGGCGACCCCATCAGTCGGTCGGACTAAGGAATGACTGGTCTGACGTTATTATAGCTCGGTCTTGCATCGAGCTTCCGACTTTCAAAACTATCACCAAAGCAGGAGCCGACTGACAAGTCATTTGCCGAGTAGCTGGGCATGTGCTGGGTGGACATCCGAATCGACCACAGATCATATCACAGCCATCAAAGCGCAAACCCGACCCAGCAAACCTGAACAATGAAAGTAGCCGAGCGGTCGTCTCGCTCGGCCCAAACAACAGAATTAGTCGAGCAGCCTCCCCGCTCGGCCTGCTAGCATACAAAATCTGACCGAGCGGCCTACCCGCTCGACCCACTAGCAGACAGAGGTAGGATCAACTGGTATCCTCCTCGAGACCCGTGTCACAGACAGATAGCATGGTCGACGACATGATCAGATAGAGAATCGTACGACGCAAGCTTCCAATATCTTGTCGGGATATGCTCGAGCTGTTGAGGTATGCTGTCAGGTACACTTTTCTGACACATCCTATCAGGGAAAGCTTGGAGATGCGTGCATGGCTCGGGAAGCGTGCACGCGCACCCTGAGAGCCTTATATATAGGACCCCAAGCTTCGACGGAGGTATGCTCATTCTATTGTAGCTATAGTTACGCTGCCGCTTTCATTTCTTTGCTTGCTTGTTGCTTTCGCCGGAGATCTGACTTGAGCGTCGGAGGGTTATCGCTGAGGAACCACTCCCTAGCCCGATACTGACGCTTTTGTGCTTGTAGGCTGGTCTCGTCGAAGGTCCACGCACAGTCAACTGGATTGCCACATCCCCAACATCCATCACCTCGATTCTCGGACAGGATCAAATTTGGTGCTGTTTGTGGGAACATACCTGCATTCGAACCGAGAGGATGGAAGAAGCTGGACGACTGCACATGGTGATGCTCACTCAAGAGGAGCTCGACGCACTCATCTAGGCACGAGCGGCAAAAATAGTCGAGCAACAGCAGTAGAGAGCGGTAGCCGATCGGCTTGCCCAGCAAGCGACATCGGCTTCAGGGGTCCGAGTAGCACATGAATACCGACTTGAGCAGCTCTCCATCTGGGGGCAGAATAAAATGCTGGCCGGCACTCACGGAGAAGCTCCACCCGCGCCGATTCCATTCCATCGGGCATTGTTTTAAACGCCCTCTGAGATTGCTCAAGCTCATCAAGGAAGGGACTCTTCTTTAGATGAAGCACCCGTGCGGGACACAAGGAAGGGCAAGGTGCCCTGAGTTGATTTGTCACCCGAGCGGATCAACCGTCAATTCTCCGAGGCAATCCTACAAGATCCACTGCCAAGGCACTACGCTCCTTTGACGATTGGAGAATATAACAGGTCGACCGACCCGGACGACCATCTCGGTAAGTTCGATAATGCTGCTACTCTCCATCAATATACAGAGGGAGTCAAGTGCCGAGTCTTCCTCACTATGCTCTATAGCTCGGTACAACGGTGGTTCAGAAGGCTGCCAGATGGGTCCATCCAAAGTTTCAAGGACTTCTAAACGACCTTCTTGCACCACTTAGCAAGCAGTAGACGATACCAGAAGACGAGCGTCAGCTTGTTCTCCTTGAAGCAAGGCCCCAGAGAGTCCCTTCGAGTGTACATCCAACGCTTCAATCAGGTGACCATGGACATCCCATCAGTCTCGTCCGAGACCATGATGAATGCGTTCACCCAAGGGCTTGTGGACAGAGATTTCTTCCGGTCTCTCATCCGAAAGCCACCTCGGGACTATGACCACATGCTAAAGAAGGCCAACGAATACATAAACGTGGAAGAGGCCCAAGCGGCGAGGAGGAAGGATATGCCTTTCGAACCGTCGGTGCTGACCGAATGGAGGCCACCAATCATCCATCAGCCACCACGAGGACCTCAAGCCGAAGGGGCGCGGCTACTCCAGGAAGCAAGGCCTTATGCAGTTCAGCATGTGGCCTTCGAACATCCAAAACCGAAAGGAAAGGTATGGACCCCTATGTTCTGTTCCTTCCGCCAGTCAGCAACTCACAACACCCGCGACTGTCGCAAATTCAATTCAGTCGCCCAATCGGCGCCCAAAAGTTATCGTCGTCGGTCCCCCTCTCCTGACTAGCGACACGGGCACCACGGTGCCGAACGATGAGAGGAAGTAAGGAGATCATCACAGTATCCCCATTGAAGAAGCACCGAGCCCGACCAAGCCGCATGTGAGCGAAGCAGACCGTCTGCTCGGGAGGAGGAGAACAGGAGCAACATGGCGCGAGGTGAGATCAACATTATAGATGGAGGACCGACTAGAGGAGACTCCAACCAAGCCCGAAAGTCATACGCTCGGGGGCTGGAGATCCACGCCGTTGGCTGCAGCAGGGAGAATGAGAACAGGTCCGAGATTAGCCTCGACCCTAGAGATCTTGAAGGAATCGAAGTGCCGCACGACGATGCCCTCATTATCCGAGCGGTAATTGCAAACTATACCATTCACCGTGTATTCGTTGACACAGGCAGCTCAATCAATATCATCTTCAAGAAGACGTTTGATCAACTCCAAATTGATTGGGGCGAGCTACTGCCAATGACAACCTCGCTATACGGGTTCACTGGCAATGAGGTCCTGTCGATCGGCCAAATCAAGCTAGCCATATCACTTGGGGAGGAGTCACTCAGAAGGACGCAGACGATAAATTTCATTGTTGTGGATGCTCCCTCGGTGTATAATGTCATCCTGGGCTGACCGACCCTCAATGAGTTCCGAGTGGTAGTCTCCACATACTGCCAGAAAATCAAGTTCCCGGTGGAAGATCAGGCGGGAGAAGTCAAGGGTGATCAGCTGACCGCTCAGCAATGCTACGTTGAGATGATCAAGACTGAGGCCAAGTCCGCCTGGAAGACTCCTCGGCTAGAGGTTAGCACTATAATTGAAAAACCTCCTACTTTGATTTACGAAGAGAAGGAAGAGGTACAGGTCCACCAAAGCCGAGCGGAAGCTACTACCTTCATAGCTGCCGATTTGGAGGCCGAGCAGAAAGCCGAGCTGATCGAATGTCTCTGGCGGAACCATGATGTCTTTGCGTGATCAACACACGAGCTCCCTGGGATCTCTCCTAAAGTTGTGCAACAT
Organism: Zingiber officinale; assembly: GCF_018446385.1. NCBI lineage: Eukaryota > Viridiplantae > Streptophyta > Magnoliopsida > Zingiberales > Zingiberaceae > Zingiber > Zingiber officinale. Next base: position 68,639,183 of record NC_055992.1, read on the forward strand.
GAACTCCATGTCCGCTGGATGCTCAGTCGGTGAAGCAAAAGAAGAGGGACTTCAGTGCTGAACATAATTTAATCATCTGAGTAGAAATAAAAAAGCTCTTGGAGGTTGGCCACATCCGGGAGGTTCAATTCCCGAGCTGGCTTGCAAATGTGGTGCTGGTCTCCAAGCCCGGGAATAAGTGGAGAGTTTGCATCGACTTGAGGGACCTCAATAAGGTGTGCCCGAAGAACTTTTATCCTCTGCCCCGGATCAATCAAATAGTAGATTCAACTGTCGGGTGCGAGTTGATATGCATGCTGGACGCTTACCAATGGTATCATCAAGTACCGCTCGCCCGAGAAGACCAGGAGAATGTCAGCTTCATCACGATTGATGGAACTTACTGCTACAATGTTATGTCATTCGAACTGAAGAACGCCGATGCCACCTATCGGAGATTGATGAACAAAGTCTTCCGGCAGTAGATTGGCCGCAACATGGAGGTATACGTCGACGACATTCTGATCAAATCCCTCCGAGCTGCTGATCTCTGCGCCAATATCAAGGAGACGTGCCAGCCGCTGAGGACATATGAGATCAAGTTAAATCTGAACAAGTGAAGGCACTACAAGATATCCCGCCACTCAGAAATCTGAAGGAAGCCCAGCATCTCACCTGGCGGATGACTGCCTTATCGCGGTTCATCTCCAAGTCGTCCGAATAGAGTTTTCCATTTTTCAAGATACTGTGTTGAGCCACCAAGTTTCAATGGGACGAGGCGTGCGACCGGGCATTCAAAGATCTTAAAGAGTATCTCAACTCGTTGCTCGTACTTGCTAAGCCTGTTGCTGGCGAGCCACTTTGTATCTATTTGTCCTCAACTGAGCATGCGGTCGGTTCGACATTAGTTAGGCAGAATGGTGATGAGCACCCCGTGTACTTTCTAAGCCATATATTAAAGGATGCTGAGTCTCGCTACATCAGTCTTGAGAAATTGTCCTATGCGTTGGTGCTCGCCGCTCGGAGGCTCCGTTCATACTTCCTCGCACACACAATCATTGTGATGACCAATAGCCCTTTGGGAAGAGTCCTTAACCCAGAGGCGTCCGGCCAGTTGATCAAATGGACAACGGAGTTCAGTGAGTTCGACATCTAGTATCATCCCCGAATGGCCATTAAAGTACAGTCCTTGGCGAATTTCGTCACAGAGGTGCAGAATCCTAAACCATAGGCTGTCTGGAAGATATATGTAGATGGGTCGGCCACTCGGCAGGGGAGTGGGATTGGAATACTGCTAATCTCCCCACAAGAAGAGCGGATGCAGCTGTCCGTTCAGCTAGACTACCGGATGACCAATAATGAAGCCGAGTACGAGGCGCTCATAGTTGGCCTATAGGCCGCTCGGCACGTCGAAGCTATCCGAGTCCTCATACACTCAGATTCATAGTTAGCCGCTCAACAGCTGACCAGGACGTTCGAGATAAGCAACATACGTCTCAGGCTCTATGCAGAAGCCTTCGAAAAGTTGAAGGCCAACTTTCAGGAGGTAATCATACAGAAGATCCCCCGAGTGGAGAATCAAGTGGCGGACGAATTGGGCAAACTAGCGAGCTCACTCTCGCCAATCATTATAGCACAGCCGACCGAGCAAGTATCTTTGGTGGCACACATCGATCGGATGGAGGGACTCACCTTCCTAAGCGATTGGAGGACTGCACTGATAGATTTTTTACGATCGGGAACTACACCATCCGATCGGGAGGAAGCCCGACTGCTAAGGAAAAGGGCTGGTCGATTCACCTTGATCAGAGATCAGCTCTACAAGAAGGCTTTCTCCCGACCTTTACTCAAGTGCGTCGGGTCAGAGGGCTCCGACTACATACTGCAAGAAATACATCAAGGCTCATGTGGAGGATATCCGGGCGGCCGATCGTTGGCAAGGAAGATTCTGTTGGCCGGATACTTTTGGCCGACCTTACAGGAAGACGCCGCTCGGACAGTGGTCACCTGCCAGTCTTACCAGAAGTACCACAACCTCTCTCATCGGCTGACAGAAAAAATGAAGGCTTCCACGGTATCGTGCCCGTTCGACCAATGGGGCATGGTCTTCGTGGGGCCCTTCCCTATGGCGATCGGTCAGTGGAAGTTCCTGCTTGTTACAGTGGACTACTTCTCCAAGTGGGTAAAAGTTGAGCCGCTGGCAAGAATAACTGAGCAGATAGTTTAGAAATTTATTTGGCAGCACATCATTTGCCGGTTTGGCATGCCTCGCCGACTCGTCTCGGATAATGGGAGGCAGTTCATCGGTCGGAAGCTCAAGGAGTGGTATGAGGAGTACGACATCCAGCAAGCCTTCATCTCAGTAGCATACCCTCAGAGTGATGGACAGGCCGAGGTTGCCAATCGGGAGATCCTGCGAATTCTACGGGCTCTGCTCGACCATTTCGAAGGAAGCTGGGTCGATGAACTTCCTAGTGTTCTATGGGCGATTCGCACAACTCCTAAGGAAGGGACCGGAGCAACCCCATTCCACCTGGTGTACGACGGCGAAGCTGATTTAATTAATGTATTTTCTATATCCCTGCACCCTTTGAAGTGCAGGAACCAAATCAAAAGAAAATGTCTGCCAAAGTCTTTGTCGAACGGAAACACAAATCATCGAGCAGCGATGTTAAACCCAGGTCTCGATCGACGGTCAAACAGCGACCTTAAATCCGAGACTCCATCAAATCGTCGAGCGGCAACGTTAAACCTAGGTCTTCATCGACGGTCGAGCGACGACCTTAAACCTGAAACTCCATCAAATCGTCGAGCGGCAACGTTGAACCTAGGTCTCCATCGACGGTCGAGCGACGACCTTTAACTCCGGCTTTCACCAAACGCTTGACTTCATCAAATCGTCGAGCGACGACGTTAAACCCAGGTCTCCACCGACGGTCGAGCGGCGACCTTAAACTCGAGACTTCCTCAAACTATCGAGCGGTGACGTTAAACCCAGGTCTCCATCGACGGTCAAACGGTGACATTAAATTCGGCCTTCCTCAAACCGTTGAGCGACGACGTTAAACCCAGGTCTCCACCGACGGTCGAGCGACGACCTTAAACCCGAATCTTTCTCAAATCGTCGAGCGGTGACGTTAAACTCAGGTCTCCATTGACGGTCGAGCGACGACCTTAAACCCCAAAGGTAAAAACGTGATAAATTCCCGAGGTCGAATGGCTGCTCAAACCCATGGAGGGATCATCTGTTTGGGATTATATAACTAATGACTACCCCCGGTCAGGAAGACTGTGCGCAAACATGGAAAAGGAAAGCAACGCTACAACAAGCAAACATGCATTGCATTAACAAAAAGGGCACCGTCGAGCGGCGGGGATACATTCAAGACTTGCAAAAATTTTCTCTCTACAAACTCCTCGCTCACTCAATGTAGTCAAAAGCTTCGTCAGGAATGGAGTCGAGAAGCTGGACGCGGTTAACGACACTATCAGACAGGGCTTCAAGGAGGTGTCGTTTGTCTTCAGCTAGCTAAGCGTCACATCGATGGACAACTCAAATGATCGGATGATCCGCTTGACTGCCTTGTCAAGGAACTGGTCCAAGCGGATGTATGCCTACTTCATGGTCTCGAAGCGGCTCGGCTCGTTAGCTTGGTAAGTTACCAGAGAAGAGCTGACGACCTCCAAAGCTTCTTCGAGGGTCTTCAGTTGACCTCAAAGAGAATCCACTTTGACCGATCGACCGTCTCGTTCAGTGGCTAGATTGTCTTCAAGCCCCTTGAGCTTCTGAGCCAGATTCCGAGCATCATGGTTTTTCAGCTCCAGGTCAGCTATGGCTCGGTTCTTTCTAGTGGTGTCCAGCTCGATCTTGTGGTTGTAAGTTTTTACTTGGCACTTGAGCTGGCCCAGCATAATGGCCTGATCGGTAGAATTCTTCCGCTCGACCTCCAGAAGTTACTGGTTTCGGCCAGGTCAGTCTGCAGTTCGGCAATCGAGGGCCCCTAGGATGAGGATGCTCCATCGGAAATCTTGAGCTTCTTGAGCTCATCCTCCACAAGTGTCAGGCGTCGGTACATCGCCACGCTCTCCACCCAGTACTGTCGCCGAACTAAAAAATGTTAATACTGAACAGAGGTAAAACCATGAATTGATCATTGCATACAAACCCCGGTGGACATATACAGGTGGCTGTCGGCGAGCAGCTCGGGCGGCATTGTTGCAGTGCGTGCTCTGGCCTCCTCCCAAACCTTGGCGAGCGACCCAAGGATGAGTATCGAATGTTCTGGAGTTTGTTGTTGATCACTGGCCGCCAGGAACTCCTCCGTTGGGAGGTGGAGAATGGTCGTCACGGAGCGGTGACCGCTTGGGGCCGATTGAGCCGACGCCGCGGGACCAGAGGATTGACCGGCTAAAGCCGAGAGAATACTAGATCGTAGAATCCTCCATCGAGCTGGAGGGAGAGACGTGATCAGCTCGGCAGTAATCGGGTCCGGTGGCAGATTGGAAAGCGACGTAGTCCAGTCGGAGGAAATCACTTCTATTGCTTCATGGGCGTGTGCGGAAGATAGGGTGCCCCCCTTCTCTGGGACTCGCACTGCCGAAGTGCCAGAACGAGATGGTGTGGTTGTTCGGTGTCGCTTGCGTGTATCGAGCGGAAGGCTATCACCCCCAGAATCTGAGTCTTCGGTCCAAGCGGCTGGCGGCACACCAGGAGGTAGGTCACTCATCCCTTGTAGGCGGTGTTAGTTAGAGCCCTAGAGCCAATCATTTGATGATTGTATTATGGACTTGTATCATATACTTATATATAAATAAAGGCATTTGTTTTGGTTATTATACTTACTTGTATTGGTGCCAAATAAACTAACTATAATAGCGTCCTTGAGTAGAAGGTTCTCACCTATATCAATCGGTTAGTTGAACCGATAGTGAGATGATATAGGGAACACTACTCTTAATCATTCCTAGTCGAGTATTAACATTTAGGGACAATGTTAATGCAATAAGACTAGCATGTAGGTCAACTCGAAGACTTGATCTCACAAGTCATGGATATAGAGATATCAAGTTGACACATGGGTATGCATTGGAGAATGTATAGTGAATGACCCGCCATGAGAAAGTATCATGGATCGTTATATGAGTGTCATATGTTGGTGCGGTTAGCACTAACGGTCTAACTCAGGTTTTGATGAATGACAAATCAGGTTAAGTTAGGTTTGTTGTTGTCTGACACTTTTATCAAGTGTGCAGGAAAAGTCCAGCTAGGTCGACGGGCTGACCGGATAGCTGGCGAGAAGTCCAAGCGGGTCGACGGGCTGACCGGACGCTTGGCGAGAAGTCCAGCTAGGTCGACGGGCTGACCGGACGCTTGGCGAGAAGTCCAGCTAGGTCGACGGGCTGACCGGATAGCTGGCGAGAAGTCCAAGCGGGTCGACGGGCTGACCGGACGCTTGGCGAGAAGTCCAGACGGGTCAACGGGCTGACCGGACGTCTGGCGAGAAGTGAGGTAAGTCACTGGAGGGGAGTGATTGCGAGGACGCGTTCCCGGGTAGGGAACATTAGGCGTCGATCCGGCTTAGATCCATTTCGGATATCTAAGTCGAGATCGTGACTAGATTCCGGTCTCGGAAAGACGGAATCTAAGTCATACTTTGCTCATCTATAAAACTGTGCTAACACTCTTTGCTGCAGGGTACATTTGCCTCGGACTAACCTTTTCTTACAGGAGAAGGACTTTCTGGAGAAGAGGGGTCCGGGCGCCCGGAGGTCCGGGCGCCCGGAAGGCAAATTTCATCCAGCCGAGTCGTCGCCACGTGGAGCATCATGGTTTGTGCAGCTACGTCACGTTCCAGGCGCCCGGGACAGCATATAAAAGAAGCCCCAGGCAGGAGCTTCAAAATCATCATTACTGAGAACTCTTCGACTGCTGGTCCTGCTGCTCCACGTTCCTGCGACGCTAACAAAGCTCCGACAAAGTGCTTCTTCGTCTTTTTGGTTAATTTCCTTGTCGGTATTACTTTGTTTCATTAGCATTCCTTGTACTCATTTTGTAATTATATTCGAATTGCTAGTGATTGCCCAACGAAAGTGGTCAAGGACCACGGGCCTTCGAGTAGGAGTCGTCACAGGCTCCGAACGAAGTAAAAACAACTGTGTCTACTTTTCTTTTCCGCTGCGCTTATACTCGATATTTTCGAATCGATATTCACCCCCCCTCTATCGAACCTATCGGTCTTAGAGGTATCGAAGGTACCGCTCTGATTTGGTGCAACCACCAATCAGACAGGGGGTGAAATATTTTTCAATTCCAAACTGATATTATTATCTTTTTGGAAGATTTTTTTCGTTACACTTAGAGTTCTTTTTTTTTCCGCACTGCTAATCCAAGACGAAGTCTTGGGATTTCCTTTTTTCCAGTTAATTTAGTGTGTGCAGGATAAGATGTCTCAACAAGAAGGCTTCAGCACAGTTCGTCCTCCCCTATTCAACGGGGATGACTTTTCGTACTGGAAGAGAAGAATGGAGGTCTACATGAAGACAGACTACGACCAATGGATGAGCGTCACAAAGGCTTATAAAATTCCAGTAGACAACTCCGGGAAAATAATAGACCCTGAAGAATGGACAAATGATTTAAAGAAAAAGGCATCAATTGAAAACAAAGCCATCAACACTCTACACTGCGGACTAACACGAGAAGAACTGAACCGGGTCGGACTGCATGAAAACGCTAAGGAGCTCTGGGATAAACTGATCGAGCTGCACGAAGGAACAAGCGACGCGAAGGTAACAAAAAGAGATTTGCTGTTAAATAAAATTTTTAATATAAAAATGCAGGAAGGAGAAACGGCAAGTCAGCTCCACGCGAGGGTCAAAGATATCCTCAACGGTCTCCACGCGATAGGACACCAAATGGAGAACCGAGACTTAATAAGGTACGCGTTAAATGCTTTTCCGCGAAATAATTTGTGGGCATCAATTGTAGATGCCTACAAAATTTCAAAAAATTTATCTAAATTAAAATTGGATGAACTCTTCTGTGAATTAGAACTTCATGAGCAAACTAACGCCGGGGTCGAGAAAGGTGTAGCTTTATTCGCAGGTTCATCTAAAGAAAAGAAGAACAAACCCGAATCTGAAGAAGATTCCGATCAAGACTCTGAAGACGAAGAACACCTGGTGAACCTGGTAAGGAAAATGTTCACCAGGAAAAAGAGAAACTTCAGCAAACAGGATCTTCAGAAGATCAGTTCGCCAACCGACTCAAGAAATGTCACATGTTTCGGATGCAACAAAAAGGGGCACTACAAGAACGAATGCCCAAGATTGAAACTTGACAAACCAAAGTCAACAAAGAAGAAAGCCCTCAAAGCAACATGGGACGATTCCTCCTCAGACGAATCGGAGGGAGAAAGGCAAAAGCACCAAAGTCACCTCGCGCTGATGGCTCGCGAAGCTGAAACGGAAGACGAATCAGAGGAATCGGAAGACGGGTCCGAACCCGAATCAAGCCACGAGTCCGCACTCGTTTCCGAAGGTTCCGAAGAGGAAACCAAGTGGATTTTGGACAGTGGCTGCTCCAAACATATGACTGGAGATCACACCAAGTTCACTCAATTAACCTACAAAAGCCTAGGAACAGTTGCCTTTGGAAACAACGGTAAACTCAAGGTAATTGGTATAGGTAATATTGAATTAAAAATAGATTTCATAATTTCAAATGTTCTACTTGTTGAAAATTTTAAATACAATCTTCTGAGTATAAGTCAATTGTGTGACACTAGGTATAAGGTAAAATTTCTATCCACAGAATGTTTGATCAAACATCTAGATAATCCAACTATAAGCCTAAAAGGCTTTAGAAAAGACAATATCTATGCCATCAACTTAACCACTTCTTCAGTCAAATGTTATTTAACGCAAAAAGAAGAAACCTGGTTATGGCACAGAAGAATGTCACACACCCATTTCAGAAACATAAGTAAATTAAATGGTCTAGTTAGAGGCTTACCAAAATTACCTAACTTAGATTCAACAATATGTAATGCTTGTCAACAAGGCAAACAAACAAAATCTACCCACAAACCAATTAATGAATCCCAAACCAACTCAGTCCTAGAACTTTTACACTTAGATTTATTTGACTCCCACGGGGTCAAATCAATAAATGGAAGTCTGTACTGTTTAGTTATAATAGACGACTATTCTAGGTTCACTTGGGTCAAATTCTTAAAACATAAAGATGAAACCGTTGAAATTTTTACGAATTTCTGCAAACAAATTGAAAATGAAAAAGGCATAAAAATTAAAAGAATCAGAAGTGATAATGGAGGAGAATTTAAAAATCATAATTTTGATAAATTTTGCCTTGAAAATGGCTACCATCATGAATTTTCCTGCCCTAAAACTCCCCAACAAAATGGAATTGTAGAAAGGAAAAATAGAACCTTACTTGAAGCATCTAGAACTATGCTAAATGAATACAACTTACCTAAATATTTTTGGGCAGAAGCTGTCAGTACAGCCTGCTATGTACAAAACCGAACAACACTAAACAAAAACCACAATAAAACATTTTTTGAAATATTTTACAACAAACAACCTAATATAAAATACTTTAAGGTATTTGGTTGTCCAGCATTTATCCTAAATACTAGAGAACACTTAGGCAAATTCACCTCCAAAATAGAAAATGGAATTTTTCTAGGTTACTCTCTGAATAGCAGAGGCTACAGAATTTATAATAAAGTCACTTTAAGAATTGAGGAAACCACCAATGTAAAATTTAAAGAATCCAATCAAAACCTAGAACAAGCCCAACCTCAACCAGTTAACTCTGTTAACGAACATATCAATTCTGAGGGAACAAACCAAACCCAAAATCATGAAGAAGAAGAACAACTACAAGAAAGTCAACCTCCTAGAACCATAAGAGTCAACCCAAACCATCCTACTAATCAAATAATTGGTGACCCAGACCTGAGGGTTCAAACTAGGTCATCTTTCAGAAACCTAAGTCAAATCTCGTTAATCTCAAATATTGAACCCAAAACTGTAGCTGAATCTCTACTTGACCCAGACTAGGTCATAGCTATGCAAGAAGAATTAGCTCAATTTGAGCACAATGAAGTTTGGGACCTAGTACCTCCACCTAACGATAAGAAAATAATAGAAACCAAATGGGTATTTCGAAACAAATTAAGTGAAACTGGAGAAATTACTCGGAACAAGGCCAGGTTGGTTGCCAAAGGGTTCAGTCAAGTTGAAGGACTTGACTACGATGAAACTTATGCCCCGGTAGCTAGATTAGAGTCCATTAGAATGTTACTAAGCTATGTAGCACATAAAGGATTCAAACTATACCAAATGGATGTCAAGTCTGCCTTTCTTAATGGATTGATAAAAGAAGAAGTGTATGTAGGTCAGCCGCCAGGTTTTGAAAGCCTAGAACACCCTGATCATGTCTACAAATTAAAAAAGGCATTATATGGACTTAAACAGGCACCTAGGGCATGGTATGAAAGACTAACCTCTTACTTAACCTCTAAAGGGTTCAATCAAGGTCAAATTGACCCAACACTATTTGTGAAATCAATAAAAGAAGATATTTTTATAGCTCAAATTTATGTAGATGATATCATCTTTGGTTCAACCAACTCAGAATTTTTAAACGAATTTACAAACCTAATGGAACACGAATTCGAAATGAGTCTGGTAGGAAAATTAACTTATTTTCTAGGGTTACAAGTCAAACAAACAAATGAAGGAAATTATATTTATCAACAAAAATATACTAAGGAGTTACTTAGAAAATTTGGAATGGAAAATACTAAAGAAATAAAAACACCTATGGCCGTAAACACAATCCTAGATGATGATCCTAATGGAAAGTCAGTAGACTTAAAACATTATCGGAGCGCGATAGGTAGTCTGCTTTACTTAACTGCAAGCCGACCTGACATTTTATTTGCAGTTAGTATGTGTGCTCGATACCAAACCTATGCTAAAGAATCTCATTTGACTCAAGTCAAAAGAATCTTTAGATACCTCAAGGGAACCACAAATGTAGGTATTTGGTATCCTAGAACCAACAACTTTGAATTAATAGGATATTCTGATTCAGATTATGCCGGATGCAAATTAGACCGCAAAAGCACAAGTGGTGGATGCCAACTACTTGGTCCATCCCTTGTCAGCTGGTTTAGTAGAAAGCAACACTGTGTTGCACTATCTACAACTGAGTCAGAATACATAGCTATAGGCGAGTGTGTTGCACAAATACTATGGATGATGCATACTCTAAAAGATTTCAACTTAAATATCACAAATGTAAAAGTATTAATTGATAATATAAGTTCGATTAACTTAACCAAGAATCCTGTGCATCATTCAAGAACCAAACATATTGGAGTTAGGCATCACTTCATCAGGGATCATGTTACTAAAGGTGATATTGAACTCAAGTACATTGAGTCTAAATCAAATTTAGCTGACATTTTTACAAAACCCCTCCCTGAAAGTGAATTTAGCAACTTACGACGACAATTAGGGATGTGCTCAATAGACTAGGATCCTTCAAAAATACTTTCAAAAATGATTTTATCAACTTATAGGCTAAACTTGTTTGATTTCAAAATTTCCATTTTTAGACTTTCAAAAATAGTTTTGGCCTTAGACTAGTCTTACATCCTTAGAAAGCATGTACCCATAGGTTTAGTTCTTGAGCATCTCACCAACACCTTAGGTTTACCTTACTTGTGGTTGATAAACATAGAAAGGGGTGAGATGCATAGGCCATCTGTCTGGACCTAAGATGCTTATTTCAGTGCATCAGTATCAGTCTGGACATTAAATACAATTCAAATATTAATCAGATTAAAGTTCATCATTCAAATCAAACACTGACTGATTATAATCTGACTAACCAAGTGAAAGCTACTATTTTCTAATAGTTAGTTAGTACCTAATTGGTTAGACAGCTGGTTAGATATCAAATTCAGGGGGAGAAATAAACTACTTTAGTTTTCCAAATTGAATTTTCAACTTAATTTTTAAAATCAAAGTTTAAAAATAATTTGTTTAAAATTGTGAAATTTTTAATCTCATAAACTTTTTACCTATTCTTTGAAAACTGAACTTTTCAAGTAAAGATTTAAACTTAATCTTACTTAAAAAAAAAATTGTCCTGAGTCTATTTCTTAAAAATTTGATTTTACTTAATTTTGACAATTTAATTTGAAAGATAAATTTTACAAAGTTTAGTTTACAAACTAAGCTTCTCAAAATTATTTTCCTTGATTTTGAAAATTGAATCTTGTACACTTAGTGTTGAAAAATAAATTTCAATCAGTTTTGAAAACTAGACTTTTCAAACTTAGTTTTGGAATTTTGGTTTTGAAAACTTATGTTTAAGTAGCATTTCAAAGTTGAAACTTGTTTTGGACCTTATAGACGTATGTTTGAAAATTAACCTATCTAAACTTAGCATTTTTTTAAAAACTAAAAGCTAATGCTTTAAACAAAATTTCAAAACTTTATACTCCCCCAAGTCAATTTGATCTTCTCTTGGATTTAAAAACACAGTTATTGTTCAAGGTATTATTGTTTTCGGTATTTCTCACTGTGTATCTTTACCCTTGTTTTTTGATGAATGCCAAAGGGGGAGGGTTAGGTTGGTTAAGTTAGAGCAACTTAATGCAAACTTGAAAAACTAACTTAAACCTTAAAAATCATGCTTGATTCTTGCATATTTTTTATCACTAACTTAACCAGGTTGTCATTCCATCAAAAAGGGGGAGATTGTTGGTGCGGTTAGCACTAACGGTCTAACTCAGGTTTTGATGAATGACAAATCAGGTTAAGTTAGGTTTGTTGTTGTCTGACACTTTTATCAAGTGTGCAGAAAAAGTCCAGCTAGGTCGACGGGCTGACCGGATAGCTGGCGAGAAGTCCAAGCGGGTCGACGGGCTGACCGGACGCTTGGCGAGAAGTCCAGCTAGGTCGACGGGCTGACCGGATAGCTGGCGAGAAGTCCAGCTAGGTCGACGGGCGGATAGTCGGCGAGAAGTCCAAGCGGGTCGACGGGCTGACCGGACGCTTGGCGAGAAGTCCAGACGGGCTGACCGGACGTCTGGCAGGTAAGTGAGGTAAGTCACTGGAGGGGAGTGATTGCGAGGACGCGTTCCCGGGTAGGGAACATTAGGCGTCGATCCGGCTTAGATCCATTTCGGATATCTAAGTCGAGATCGTGACTAGATTCCGGTCTCGGAAAGACGGAATCTAAGTCATACTTTGCTCATCTATAAAACTGTGCTAACACTCTTTGCTGCAGGGTACATTTGCCTCGGACTAACCTTTTCTTGCAGGAGAAGGACTTTCTGGAGAAGAGGGGTCCGGGCGCCCGGAGGGCCGGGCGCCCGGAAGGGATCCGGGCGCCCGGAAGGCAAATTTCATCCAGCCGAGTCGTCGCCACGTGGAGCATCATGGTTTGTGCAGCTACGTCACATTCCAGGCGCCCGGAAGGGATCCAGGCGCCCGGGACAGCATATAAAAGAAGCCCCAGGCAGGAGCTTCAAAATCATCATTACTGAGAACTCTTCGACTGCTGGTCCTGCTGCTCCACGTTCCTGCGACGCTAACAAAGCTCTGACAAAGTGCTTCTTCGTCTTTTTGGTTAATTTCCTTGTCGGTATTACTTTGTTTCATTAGCATTCCTTGTACTCATTTTGTAATTATATTCGAATTGCTAGTGATTGCCCAACGAAAGTGGTCAAGGACCACGGGCCTTCGAGTAGGAGTCGTCACAGGCTCCGAACGAAGTAAAAACAACTGTGTCTACTTTTCTTTTCCGCTGCGCTTATACTCGATATTTTCGAATCGATATTCACCCCCCCCATCTATCGAACCTATCGGTCTTACATCATATACTTTCTCATGTGACTATTAGTATGACTACTAGTCCTTGGACCTGAAGTCACCATGGATCCCTACATAAGGAGTTATGTACTTTGGTTTCGTCAAACGTCACCCGTAACTGGGTGGACTATAAAGACGATTATTGGGTATGCAACGAATTATGTAGAGGGATGTGAGTGATGTAGATGAGATCTATCCCTCCTATATGACGGGAGCGACATCGATATTCTTAATAGAGTGAGACCACGAAGTGCATGGCCATGCCCAAATGAGTCAATATGAGATATTGAACTCATTTGATTTAGTGAGTCTATTTGGAGTTCAAGATTTAGATTGGTCAGAGGATGACACGGTCTATGCCTCACATTGATCAATCTAGATGTCTAGGATAGAAGGACACTTGTCATATATTGTGAGGAGTCACAATTAGTAGTCACAAGGTGATGTTGGATCTCAACATTCTTATAACTTGGGTAGTAATGGTGTGTTGCTTGATACCGCTCATTACTTATGCTTCTAAATGGGTTTAGGAGCATTGCCAATGTTATAAGAACCTATAGGGTCACACACAAAGGGCAATTAGATGGAGATTACGTTCATTTGATGAACCTAAAGGATTAAGTTCATGTGATGAACCAAATTGGATTATGAGTAATCCTAATTATGCTAATTGAGTTGGACTCAATTTGGTTCATGTGTTAAATGAGTCTAATTTGAACTTTGACTCATTGAATCAATTTAATTCAATGAATAGAGATTCATTAAATTAAAATTGACTTGAACCAATGGTTAGATTTGATCAACCATGAGAGAGAAGTGGTCAAGTTTGACTTGACTTGAGAGGAAGATGAAGAGTCAAGTTTGACTTGACCATTTGCCACCTCATTGGTGAGTTGGCAAGAAGTGGACCAATGATGATGCTCCACATCATCATGGTTACTTAAGTGAGATGCCACCTCATGGTAGTTACCAAGAGTTGTGACTCTTGGTATCCCATGGAGGTTACAACCTCCACTTTGATTTCATGTGGAGAGTTTTCATTTTTTGTGGTAACTCCCATCTTCTTCCTCTCTAGCTTTCTTCTTGCTCTCCCTCTCCTCCATTACTGATCTCTAAGGTTGCTAGCACATCCTTAGAGATTTTTCTCCATCTCTTGCTTGTGTGGATACACATAGAGAAGTGTCTACTTTGACACTTTCGAGATCCGGTGAATCGAGGACAAGCGGGATTGCGAAGGGCTTCGCATCAAGGGTATATTCCTTCTCCTTTGTAGATCTACTGTAGATCGAGGTTTAGAAACTCGTACTCATAAGTTTTTCGAAAGTTTTATCATCGCACGGATCCGGTGGCGGGGGTTTCGGCGTTTCTGCGACGCGAAAAAGTGATTTTCGCGGTCCGAAAAGCCCAACAGTGGTATCAGAGCCACGTGTGAAGACTTGTACGAGTTTAGTTTGATTTTTTATGAAAAATATAGCTTCTATGATTTTCTGTAAATTTAAGTTTTTATGGTTTTTATGAGTAATTTTCTCGTAGAAGCGAAGCACAAGTGTTTATACGCTTGTAGGCTTCGACTACCGAGAAGATTTTTCCGAAACGGCAAAGTTTCACCCCAAAACTTTTTGGGACAGCGGACTAAGGCGCTGTAGGATCGTTTAGGGACACTCGTGATGGTTAGATCACGGGTAGGGGCGCTGCCCCTGGCCCCGCAAGGGGATTCGTTCCGCGATTGCGCTCGAGAACCGCTAAACGGGACCGCCGGAAATTTTTACTCGTAAAAATTGTAAAAATTAGTATTAAAATTGCATAAAATTATAGAAAATACATAATTTAGAATTATGTATAATTTGTGATAATCATGGCCCAAAAAGACCCAATTGGATTGGTATATTTTGTGTTGTAATTCATATACGGTCTGCGTGTCGTCATGTGATTGTGTGTGCTGTATTTTTGATACGCGACTTGCGTGTCGTGCCTTTCTCTATTTATTATTGTTGTAAATTAGTTTAGACTCGAATGTAACTCGAGTTTCAAAATTGTAATGTACAAAATTAGAGCGGTGGAAGGTCCACTCGAGATGGAGTTACGAGGAGGGCGCGAGCAACACAAGGTGATCAAAGGGAGAAGCTTGAGAAGCTGTTGACCTTAGGTTGAACATCCGATCTTCTCATTGGCTTGATAAGATCGTAGTAGGGCCATGACTAATCACAAATAGTATAATTAATTGCTTGTGTGTGTATTTGATGCATGCTAGTAAAGTAGTTAATTAGCGCCTTAACGATTCGATTCGATCAATCGCGTATATGATACATCTCGACGATTAGATTAGATCTAAGTCGCGCACATGATGCACCTCCTCTATGATTAGATTAGATCTGAATCGAGTATATGATACACATCGTCGATTAGATTAGATCTAAATCGCGTCAACTCTAAAATGTCTACCATGCCGTGATACCTATCACAACCTCGATCACATGTGTTGTTGAATCTGCCAAAGTAGAGCAACACATATTATCTTGGTAGGGTACGGTGTAACGCCCGCCCTCCCTGCTAACCCTAAGGGACGGGGCTATGATACTCTATGTACAAATAACAGCGGAAGACTTAAAATAATTTTCTTAATTTAATAAAAACTTTTCTTTTGTTTTTCTTTTCATCAAAACCGAACTACACTATCATGGCCTCAATAACATGATATCAAAATTAGTAGAAACATAACATCAAGTCACACATAAGGTACTACAATTCATGATACCAAAGCATAGTTCTTTAAAAGTTTTTAAAGCAGGTTCTTATTTGGTTGCCTAGCCACTGCCACACACATCTCCTTGTCCCTCCTGCTGCTCCTCTAGCTCATCCAGCTTTTTCCTTTATCTGTGGTACAAGGACAGTAAGCTGTGAGTACTCATGGCTCAGTAAGTTCCTTTCCTACTCACTAAAACCGAAAATCATAGTATAATCAAAGAATGTCTCAACATGGCATCACTTCAACTAGTCATGACATAATGTAACATACTCTTTTAAGCATATCATGCAACATGAAGAAATCACAACTAGTCATGGCATATCATAGCGTAAAGCATAGCATGAAGCATAACATAATCGTATCTAATCATGACATATCATCATAAGGAGTCATGGCATATCATACACATGAACATATCATGGAACATAACATAATCATATCTAACCATGGCATATAAATCATCATAAGGTATATGCAATATGATTTTGAAAAACATGTATCCGAAAAACATGTGTATGTCTCATGATCTTTAAAATCATTTCTTCTTACATATATACTTGAACATAATCTCAACTTAAAGGGGATCCCGGCTATGTACCACTTACATATTACGCGCAACCTATGTAGGTCCAAGGTAGCAAGTCTTGAACCCTACAAGGCAACATACTAGGCCCGAGTCTTACTCCATCGACCTAGGGGCACTTAGGAGCCCATCCCTAACGAGGCCCGAGTCTTATTCCATCGACCTCGGGGCGCTTATGGAGCCCACCCTTGGTACAAGCCACATAAAGTAAAGTACATGTCATACTTATACATATCATACATCATAAAAGCATGCATCACTTAGGCACACATCATATCATAAAAGTATGCATGACTTAGGCATACATCATGTCATAAAAGTATGCATCACTTAGGCATACATCATATCATAAAAGTATGCATCACTTAGGCATACATCATGTCATAAAGGTATGCATCACTTAGGCATACATCATATCATAAAAGTATGCATCACTTAGGCATACATCATATCATAACAATATGCATCACTTAGGCATAGATCATAGAAACATGCATATCTTAAGCATAAAGCATATCATCAAGCATGCATAATTTAACCACATAGCATATCATGAAAGCATGCATATTTTAAGCACTAAACATAGCATCAAAGCATACATAATTTAACCACATATCATAACATAAGCATGCATCACTTAGGCATACATCATACCATAAAAGTATGCATCACTTAGGCATACATCATATCATAACAATATGCATCACTTAGGCATAAATCATAAAAACATGCATATCTTAAGCATAAATCATATCATCAAGCATGCATAATTTAACCACATAGCATATCATGAAAGCATGCATATTTTAAGCTCATATCATATCATCAAAGCATGTAAAATTTACCCACATATCATAACATAAAACATGCATATTTTGAACTCATAACATATCGTAGAATTTCTCATCTTGTATAGTTCACAAGCATACATGTCTAAGCATAAAAGTGTATCATGTGTTCATCCAATCATAAGGAACAATGTAACATGATTAATTTGGGTACTAAGCTTCCTAATCCTTTGGGTTCTTATCATGGCTGAAACCCTCTTAGGTGCCCATTTAGGTTTTAAACACATCCAAGCATGTAGAACCTAATTCATTCACATATCATTTTCATAGGAAGTATCATAACCAAGATTTACTTGGACTCTAAGTTCTCCAAGTCCTTAAACCTCATTTGGCCGAATCTTAACAAGTGTGAAACAAGGTTCTAAAGGACATAAAGCATGGAAACTTTAATCATATTTATAGCATTCATTTCAATAAATATGGTAAGCACCATTGAGTTAGTTCCTAAATTCTTTAAGCCCTTAAATTTATGTCTTGGCCGAAACTTACAAGTACTCATTTAGGTTTTCAAGCAAGCATACAAGCATGTGAACTTACTCTAACATCATGTATAAATTCATAAAATGGCATCATACAAGTGGTCATGGCCGAAACTTCCCTTAGCATCAATTTAGGTCACTAACAACATATAGCATGTGAATTTTTAGCTTTCTACATTTCATATTTCATGGAGAGTGACATGAGCATGTTCAATGTAAGTTCTAGGGTTTCTAGGGCATGTATCCCTTCATGGACGAGACCTTAAGGTGTCCATTTGAATCATAGTTAAATATATAAGCATGTGAACACAAACAACATGTTATCTCAATTTCTTAAGAAGCATCTTTAGCACATGAGGTCTAAAATTTTTAGGGTTTCTAGGTCTTTAAACCCTACATGGCCGAACCTCATCAAGCATAGAATTTGTTCAAATGGCATAAAAGCATAGAAAGTCATAACACATTTCATAACATGTATAAAAGTCAAGCACTATAAGCATACATTTAAATTGTGTCTTAGGTTTCATAGGTTTTTCCTTTCTTTATCTCATAGCATATGTTTGGCCAAAACCTTCCAAGTCTTTAAACTAGGTTTTAGGTGGCCTAAAGTATGGAAAACCTAAACAAGTTTTATGGCAAAAATATCAAAGAACTATACATATAAATTTGGTTCACAACAAGCTAGGACCCTTGTGGTCATAATTATCATATATCATGCAACCAATTTTCCTATACTCTAATTAAGCATGGGAGCATTAAACAACTTTCATATATTATTGTCATGGAGGGTTTGAGCATGTTAAAAATCTGTTTAAGATATTCTAAGCCATCCACCTTACCATGGCCGAAATATTAAGAGTGGTGTTCATGAGTTTCTATCAACATACAAGCATGCAACTTCTTTAAGAAACTCTATATTCTATCATATAAACATGGTGAGTTTAAATTCAAAGTATTCTTAACCCTAAACCCTTCCTTGGCCGAAACTTGTGAGTGGGATACTTTTGGTTCCAAGTAACCTTCAAGTATAAAAATAATAATGGATCCTTAACCATTTATTTAGAGGGTTTTGTGCAATTTAGGTAAACAAATAAATTCCCTAGCCCTTATAAAACCTTTTTGGCCGAAACTCTAGGGTTAGATTCATCTCTAATCCAACATCACATATATATAAAAATATGAGAGAAAACCTTCTTACAAAGCATAGAAAAATTATCATGAATCAAGGCTTATTTTAAACATTCCTAGGATCACAAGTCCTTCCTTTGGCCGAATTTTTCACAACTTTGTTCTAGGTTTTAAAATCCTCATAAAATCCAAAAACACATTAAAACTACTTGTACCACAGGTGAGGGGATACTTACATCCTTTTCGCTTGTGGTTCTAAAGTGTGGTGATGGAAGAAAGGGTCTCTTCTTCTTGTTCTCCTCCTTTGATTTCCTTTGGTAGCCCTCCTTTGTATCCTAGGAGGAACTTTGTTTTGGGGACCGAAAATGGAGGAGAGGGGGCTGAGGTTCTCGGTGATGGAGAGGGGAGAATGAGAGAAATGAGAGAAAAATCAAATCTTCTCTTCACATGCTCCCTTTTATGTTAAGGGGGAAGAGGTAGCAAAATTGGTTTTTGCTTTCCTTCTCCCTTAGCCCTTTTTTTTTCATTTTCTTTTTATTTTATTTATTTATTTGTTCTCATCATTCATGATGAAACAAGGGGGAATGAATCCCCTTAATGGTCCTCTTTAAGTCACGGCAAAAAGAGAGAGGAAGAGGGAGAGAAAAGAAGGAAGGCAAGTTGCCTTTCTTTTGTTCTTTTCTTGTTTTCTTTTGGCTAGATTTTACTCTCATCCTTATCATGAGTTTCCCTCCTTTGCTATCAATATATTATTCCTATCCCAACTGGTTATTACCCATTAATCCTATCATTTACATCATGAGAGGTTCAAGGTTCAATCCTTGACCACTCCCTATTTTTATTTCTTTTTATTTCTTTTTGGTTCAACATTCTACTAATATTTTTCTAAGGCAAATTCATCATTCTCATATTTATCTTAAAAGCTTAGTGGGTGTTACATACGGAGGGACAATCTTGGTCCCACCTATCAACGCATGGGTGAGTACAACTCAATTAGATTGAGTAACTAGTTAACTCGATTGGATCGAGTAAAACTATAGGCATATTTCCAACGGTTGGAATATAGGACATAATAACATTTATATTAATTCTTGGGCGTATTAGCCAAAGCTAACTCAAGTTTTAATATAACTGCGGATAATGATCCTATAAACAAGAGTTGCATAGAGATGTAATTGGTAAATTGTTACTTACCGATCATACTAAGTCTTGGGCAATTTAGCCAAAAGTAACTCAAGGCGTAGTATGATGTGGATCTTGTCCCACATGAATTATAGAATTCAGTGGGAGCATCATTTAGTTAAAGGCCTAATTAAATGATTTAAAAGAATATGATATTTATTTTCTACATTTTTTCTGTTGTAGATAACCATGACGTCGAATACGAACTCTTTCTCCCTGCGTTTTGTTCTTAAGAAGGACAAGCTCAACGGAGCTAATTTTCTGGACTGGTACCGGAATATGAGAATTGTTCTCACACAGGAACGTAAACTGTACGTTCTGGAGCAGCCCATTCTGGAGGCACCTCCTGCCACTGCCATGCGAGCTGACCGAGATGCTTACAAGAAGCATCAAGATGACGCATTAGATGTGTCATGTCTTATGCTCGCAACCATGAACTCTGAGCTTCAGAAGCAACACGAGTTGATGGGTGCTTATGATATGGTTGAACATCTTCGTCAACTGCATCAAGGACAAGCAGGGCACTGGAAGAGGAACTGCACAGGATACCTGGAAGATCTTAAGAAGAAGAGAAATAAGATTTCTACTTCAGGTATAAATGTTATAGAAGTCAACCACTCTATTTCTTCATCGTGGGTATTAGATACCGGATGTGCTTCTCACATTTGTACTAATGTACAAGCGCTGAGAAATAGCAGAGCATTGACGAAGGGCGAGATATACCTACGAGTAGGCAATGGAGCATGGGTTGCTGCTGTTGCTTAAGAACTTACTATCTATCTCTACCCTCTGGACTTGTACTAGAATTAGATGAATGTTGTTATGTGCCTGCCTTGACTAAGAACATTATATCAGTTTCTTGTTTGGACAAGAAAGTGTTTTCATTTATTATAAAGAACAAATGTTGTTCAGTTTATTTAAATGAAATGTTCTATTGCAGTGCACCTCTGATGAATGGACTATATATTCTAGACTTTGAGAGCCCTATCTATAACATAAGTACCAAGAGGTTCAAGTCAAATGATATGAACCAAACCTATCTCTGGCACTGTCGCTTAGGTCATATAAATGACAAGCGCTTATCCCAGCTCCATAAGGATGGTTTGCTAGACTCATTTGATTTTGAATCTTATGAGACGTGCGAGTCATGCCTACTAGGCAAGATGACCAAGACTCCCTTTAGTGGGCACAGTGAAAGTATGTGGCCCTTTCAATGTCACTGCTAGAGGCGGTTATAGGTACTTCATCACATTTACTGATGACTTCAGTAGATATGGTTATGTGTACTTGATGACACATAAGTCTGAATCCTTTGAAAAGTTCAAAGAATTCAAGAATGAAGTACAGAACCAGCTTGACAAGAGTATTAAGATACTTTGATCAGATCGAGGTGGAGAATACCTTAGCCATGAGTTTCGTGACTATCTAGTTGAGTGTGGGATTCTATCCCAACACACTCCTCCTGGAACACCACAGTGGAATGGTGTATCCGAAAGGAGGAATCGTACCCTATTAGATATGGTACGATCTATGATGAGTCACACAGATCTTTCAACATTCCTTTGGGGCTATGCTCTAGATACGACAGCTTTTATACTCAACCAAGTTCCATCCAAGGCCATGATAAAGACACTATATAGGATATAGATTGGGAGAGATGCCCAGGTGTCTTTTATGAGGATTTGGGGTTGTGAGGCTTACGTTAGATGTCAAGTCTTAGATAAATTAGGACCCAAATCTGACAAGTGCTATTTTATTGGATATCCCAAGGAAACTAAGGGATATTACTTCTACATTCCCAGTCAGCACAAGGTAGTTGTGGCAAAGACTGAGGTCTTTCTAGAAAGGGACTTTGTTTCTAGAAAGACTAGTGGAAGCACGTTCGATCTTGAAGAAGTTCAAGATGTGAACAATAGCACTGAGGCCTCGATGGAAGTTGAACTGGAACCACAAAGTGTTGTGGATGATGTTGTTCCAGAAGGAGTTGAGGAACAACAACCAGTTCAAGTAGACATACCTCTTCGCAGGTCTGATAGGGTATATCGTCAGCCTGAGAGATACTCATTTCTCTTGTCTGACCATGATGACGTTGTGCTCATAGAGGATGAGCCTACCACCTATCAGGAAGCTGTGATGAGACCATATTCCGAGAAATGGCCAGAGGCAATGAGATCCGAGATGAAATTCATGTACACCAACCAAGTTTGGACCTTTATTGATCCACCTGAAGGGGTAAAACCCATTGGGTGTAAGTGGGTCTTTAAGAGAAAGCCTGACATGGATGGACTTATCTATAGGGTCGCTTGGTAGCTAAAGGTTTCAAGCAGATTCATGGTATTGACTATGATGAAACCTTTTCTCCAGTAGCGATGTTTAAGTCCATTCGGATCATGCTTGCTATTGCAGCATACCATGACTATGAGATATGGTAGATGGATGTCAAAACCGCGTTTCTAAATGGAAACCTGCTCGAGAATGTGTACATGACACAACCTGAGGGTTTTATAGATCCATAGCATACTAGCAGAGTATGCAAGCTGCATAGGTCCATTTATGGACTAAAGCAAGCTTCTTGGAGCTGGAATCTTCGATTAGATGATGCAATCAAACAGTTTGGTTTCATCAAGAACGAAGATGAACCTTGTGTCTACAAGAAGGTTGTAGGGGATATAGTTGTCTTCCTCGTATTGTATGTGGATGACATACTACTCATTGGGAAGGACATCCCTATGCTTCGGTCTGTCAAGACCTGGCTAGGAAGTTGCTTCTCAATGAAGGACTTAGGTGAGGCATCCCGCATTCTAGGGATACAAATCTATAGAGATAGATCTAAGAGATTGCTTGGCCTAAGTCAGAGTACATATATTGACAAGGTTCTCCTACGGTTTACCATGCAGAACTCTAAGAAGGGATTTCTGCCGATGTCACATGGCGTGAGTCTTTCGAAGACTCAAGGTCCCTCTTCTAGAGAGGAGAGAGACCGCATGGATTAGATCCCTTATACCTCAGCCATAGGATCTATCATGTACGCCATGCTATGTACTCATCCTGATGTCTCGTATGCTTTGAGCATGACGAGAAGATACCAGTCAGATCCAGGTGAAAGTCACTGTATAGCGGTCAAGAATATTCTTAAGTACTTAAGAAGTACTAAAGAATATTTCTTGATATATGGAGGCAATGACGAGCTAGCTGTAAAGGGTTACAGTGATGCTAGCTTCCAGACCAACCAGGATGATTATCGATCGCAGTCAGGGTTCATATTTTGCATTAATGGTGGTGTTGTGAGCTAGAAGAGTTCGAAGCAGGACACAGTAGCTGATTCTACGATAGAGGCCGAGTACATTGCTGCATCTGAGGCAGCAAAGGAGGCAGTTTGGATCCGCAAGTTCATCACTGAACTTGGGGTGGTTCCCAGTGTCGCTGACCCTATTGAGCTCTATTGTGACAACAATGGAGCTATAGCACAGGCGAAGGAACCTCGGTCACACCAGCGGACCAAACACATACTACGGTGCTTCCATCTCATTCGAGAGATTATCGAGAGAGGAGATGTGAAGATATGCAGAGTACCTATAGAGGCTAACATCGCAGATCCCTTGACCAAGGCTTTGGCACAGAAGAAGCATGATGGTCACACTAGGTCATTGGGGCTTAGAGCCTACACTGATTGACACTAGTGCTAGTGGGAGATTATTAGTTAGAGCCCTAGAGCCAATCATTTGATGATTGTATTATAGACTTATTGTATCATATTCTTATATATAAATAAAGGTATTTGTTTTTGTTATTATACTTACTTGTATTGGTGCCAAATAAACTAAGTATAATAGCGTCCTTGAGTAGAAAGTTCTTACCTATATCAATCGGTTAGTTGAACCGATAGTGAGATAATATAGGGAACACTACTCTTAATCATTCCTAGTCGAGTATTAACATTCAGGGGCAACGTTAATGCAATAAGACTAGCATGTTGGTCAACTCGATGACTTGATCTCACAAGTCATGGATATAGAGATATCAAGTTGACACATGGGTATGTATTGGAGAATGTATACTGAATGACCCGCCATGAGAAAGTATCATGGATCGTTATATGAGTGTCATATACTTTCTCATGTGGCTATTAGTATGACTACTAGTCCTTAGACCTGAAGTCACCATGGTTCCCTACATAAGGAGTTATGTACTTTCGTTTCGTCAAACGTCACCCGAAACTGGGTGGACTTTAAAGGCGATTACTGGGTATGTAACGAATTATGCAGAGGGATGTGAGTGATGTAGATGGGATCTATCCCTCCTATATGACGGGAGCGACATTGATATTCTTGATAGAGTGAGACCACGAAGTGCATGGCCATGCCCAAATAAGTTAATATGAGATATTGAGCTCATTTGATTTAGTGAGTCTACTTGGAGTTCAAGATTTAGATTGGTCAGAGGATGACACGGTCTATGCCTCACATTGATCAATCTAGATGTCTAGGAAAGAAGGACACTTGTCATATATTGTGAGGAGTCACAATTTGTAGTCACAAGGTGATGTTGGATCTCCACATTCTTGTAACTTGGGTAGTAATGATGTATTGCTAGATACCGCTCATTACTTATGGTCCTAAATGGGGTTAGGGGCATTGCCAACATTACAAGAACCTATTGGGTCACACACAAAGAACAAGTGGATGGAGATTAGGTTCATATGATGAACCAAGAGAATTAGATTCATGTGATGAATCAAATTGGATTAAAAGTAATCCTAATTGGGCTAATTGAGTTGGACTCAAGTTAATTCATGTGTTCAATGAGTCTAATTTAGATTATGACTCATTGAATCAATTTAATTAAATGAATTAGATTCATTATATTAAATTGGCTTGAATTAAATGGTTGGATTAGATCTACCATGAGAGAGATTAAGTCAAGTTTGACTTGACTTGAGAGGAAGAGGAAGAGGAAGAGTCAAGTTTGACTTGACTATTTGCCACATCATTAGTGATTTGGCATTAGGAGGACTAATGATGATGTGCCACATCATCAAAGTGTGCCACCTCATGGGGGTTACAAATCTATTCTCTTTAATGGCCACATTTAATGAGAATGGGGGTTACCTTTTTGGTTTTGAATGAGAATGAATTTTTCATTCACTCACATTCACATCATCTTCTTCCTCAAGCTCTCTTTTTACTCCTCCTCTTCTCTTGGTCGTGGGTTTCAAGCAAGGGAGAAGAAAGGAGAGTAAGTCTAATCCAAAAAGAAAGGTTAGTGAAAGTCACATAGAGATTTTTTAGAGTGTGTTCTCTTCTTTTCCTTTCTTCTTCTTCCAATCCCATCCGAGAGCATCAAGAAGTGCTAGCACACTTGTGGTGTTCTCTTCTCCATCCTTGTGTGTTAGAGAACACATCTTGTTCGTGTGGATACTTCTAGAGGATTGTCTACGTTGACAATCTTGAGATCCGACACTTCCTTGGACGAGCGGGATTCAAAAAGGGCACGCATCAAGGGTAATTTTCTAAACATATAGATCTAAGAGTAGATCTAGTTAGTAAACTCGTACATGTAAAATTTTGTTCTATACTCTTCGCACGGATCCGTTGGCTAGGGAGTTTCGGGGTTTTCGCGATGCGAAAAAGCGGTTTTCGTGGCCCGAAAACCCAACATGATGCCAGCTTCCAGACCGACCAGGATGATTATCGATCACAGTCAGGGTTCGTATTTTGCATTAATGGTGGTGCTGTGAGCTGGAAGAGTTCGAAGCAGGACACAGTAGCTGATTCTAAGACAGAGGCCGAGTACATTACTACATCAGAGGCAGCAAAGGAGGCAGTTTGGATCCGCAAGTTCATCACTGAACTTGGGGTGGTTCCCAGTATCGCTGACCCTATTGAGCTCTATTGTGACAACAATGGAGCTATAGCACAGGCGAAGGAACCTCGCTCACACCAGCGGACAAAACACATACTACGGCGCTTCCATCTCATTCGTGAGATTATCGAGAGAGGAGATGTGAAGATATGCAGAGTACCTACAGAGGCTAACATCGCAGATCCCTTGACCAAGGCTTTGGCACAGAGGAAGCATGATGGTCACACTAGGTCATTGGGGCTTAGAGCCTACACTAATTGGCACTAGTGCTAGTGGGAGATTGTTAGTTAAAGCCCTAGAGCCAACCATTTGATGATTGTATTATGGACTTATTGTATCATATTCTTATATATAAATAAAGGCATTGGTTTTGGTTATTATACTTACTTGTATTGGTGCCAAATAAACTAAGTATAATAGCGTCCTTGAGTAGAAGGTTCTCACCTATATCAATCGGTTAGTTGAACCGATAGTGAGATGATATAGGGAACACTACTCTTAATCATTCCTAGTCGAGTATTAACATTTAGGGACAATGTTAATGCAATAAGACTAGCATGTAGGTCAACTCGATGACTTGATCTCACAAGTCATGGATATAGAGATATCAAGTTGACACATGGGTATGCATTGGAGAATGTATAGTGAATAACCCACCATGAGAAAGTATCATGGATCGTTATATGAGTGTCATATACTTTCTCATGTGACTATTAGTATGACTACTAGTCCTTGGACCTGAAGTCACCATGGATCCTACATAAGGAGTTATGTACTTTGGTTTCGTCGAACGCCACCCGTAACTGGGTGGACTATAAAGACGATTACTGGGTATGTAACGAATTTTGTAGAGGGATGTGAGTGATGTAGATGGGATCTATCCCTCCTATATGACGGGAGCGACATCGATACTCTTGATAGAGTGAGACCACGAAGTGCATGGCCATGCCCAAATGAGTCAATATGAGATATTGAACTCATTTGATTTAGTGAGTCTATTTGGAGTTCAAGATTTAGATTGATCAGAGGATGACACGGTCTATGCCTCACATTGATCAATCTAGATGTCTAGGATAGAAGGACACTTGTCATATATTGTGAGGAGTCACAATTAGTAGTCACAAGGTGATGTTGGATCTCAACATTCTTATAACTTGGGTAGTAATGGTGTGTTGCTTGATACCGCTCATTACTTATGCTTCTAAATGGGTTTAGGAGCATTGCCAACGTTATAAGAACCTATAGGGTCACACACAAAGGGCAATTAGATGGAGATTACGTTCATTTGATGGACCTAAAGGATTAGGTTCATGTGATGAACCAAATTGGATTAAAAGTAATCCTAATTATGCTAATTGAGTTGGACTCAATTTGGTTCATGTGTTAAATGAGTCTAATTTGGACTTTGACTCATTGAATCAATTTAATTCAATGAATAGAGATTCATTAAATTAAAATTGACTTGAACCAATGGTTAGATTTGATCAACCATGAGAGAGAAGTGGTCAAGTTTGACTTGACTTGAGAGGAAGATGAAGAGTCAAGTTTGACTTGACCATTTGCCACCTCATTGGTGAGTTGGCAAGAAGTGGACCAATGATGATGCTCCACATCATCATGGTTACTTAAGTGAGATGCCACCTGATGGTAGTTACCAAGAGTTGTGACTCTTGGTATCCCATGGAGGTTACAACCTCCACTTTGATTTCATGTGGAGAGTTTTCATTTTTTGTGGTAACTCCCATCTTCTTCCTCTCTAGCTTTCTTCTTGCTCTCCCTCTCCTCCATTACTGATCTCTAAGGTTGCTAGCACATCCTTAGAGAATTTTCTTCATCTCTTGCTTGTGTGGATACACATAGAGAAATGCCTACTTTGACACTTTCGAGATCCGGTGAATCGAGGACAAGCGGGATTGCGAAGGGCTTCGCATCAAGGGTATATTCCTTCTCCTTTGTAGATCTACTGTAGATCGAGGTTTAGAAACTCGTACTCGTAAGTGTTTCGAAAGTTTTATCTTCGCATAGATCTGGTGACGGGGGTTTCGGGGTTTCCGCGATGCGAAAAAGCTGTTTTCACGGCCCGAAAAATCCAATAGGCGGGTTGTCTGATCAGCAGCGCCTGCGTCCACAATCGGTGCACCCTCTCCCTCAGGTGTACCCTCATGCGAACTGACTAGAGTCAGGCCGAGGCTTGGCATTTCTCTCACCGCTGCCGCCTCTATCTCGGTGTTCTTCATCTTCATCAGACTGGCTGCCCTAGCATGCATCATTATGTCAGCTGCAAAAGAAAGAAAGAATCAATTAGACTCAAGAGAAGAAGGTCGAGAAATTGCGTACCTAGGCCTCTTGGGAGCTTCGTTTGGATGGGGCTCAGCCCGAACATATACATTACCCCCTCTGACAATAGCTTGTGGATGTCAAATTTCAGGCCAGCCAGTAAATTAGCTGCGTGGAGGTAGTCCGGCTGGCTCTTATATTTCTTTAGATCTGGCGGGGGTGGCAGTCCGACCTGCCACTTTGTACGGAAACTCGATCGCTCGGGGAGTCACATATAGAAAAATAATCCTTCCAATGTTTATTGGAAGTCAACATTTTATCGAAAAAGACCAGATCGACCCAGGACTAGATGAGGTAGGTGCCTAACTTGGATTGCATGGGATAATAGAAGTAGTGAAATACCCGAGGGGTTAAGGGAATTCTGTCCACTTGGAATAACACGACCTTGTAAGTGAAAAGAAGGTGTAAATATTCTAAGTTGAATATTAAGATGGGAAGGATTTAGATGATTAAAACTTTATGAAAGAAAATAAAGTTGAGAATATAAATCATCTATATTTATAATACATGGAATTAATGTAAACAAAAGGAAGGAATATGAGATATTATATATGCATGTATGAAATATTTATGCATAATGCATATACATGAATTATTTTGTACAAAAATATGTTAGGAGAAGGATTTGATCCTTGGTTCTCTTGTGGATGCATGCATGTGTTAACCAAGTGTGATAGGAGTGAATATTGTAAAAGGAGAGATGAGAATTATAATTAAAGGAAAGAAAGGAGAGAAATTAAGAGAAAGAAAAGAGAGAAACTCAAGAAGCATTTCTCTAGCATATTCTTTCTCATTAAGAGGAGAAGTAAATGAGGAGGATGAATCAAGTCAAGTTTTCCTCCCCTCACTTTAGTATAAATAGGCATGGAGGGGGGGGGGGGGCTTCATCCTCAACTCACTCTCCTCTCCTCCATTTGTGCCGAGCACTCTCCCTCCCTCTTTCCTCTTGTTGCCGAGAGCAACAACTCTCCCCCTTCTTTCTTTCTTTTTGTTGCCGAGCAACACAAGAGGAAGAAGCCTCCTCTTCTTCCTCCTCCTCTCCACCAAAAGACCTAGCCACTTCTTCCTCCATTGGTGCCGAGCAAAGCAAGCAAGGAAGAAAGGTCCACAAGCAAGTTCTCAACTCTAGGAAACTTAAGCAAAGAAGGTAAGCTTCCCCTCACCTGCGGTACAAGGCTTTCATGTGATTTTCGGATTCTTTTTCTATACCTTGAAAGAAAGTTTTCCCTATGTTTGTATACATATATGATGCATGATCAGAGGTGTATGTAACCCTAGAATTTCAATCAAAAATATTGTAAATAGGTTAGGAAAATTATTGTCTAACCAAACTAGTGCAAGTTTCCCTCTATGAAATGCTAAAGACCTTCCTATGGTTTTCTTGCTTGGAAGTTGATTGGAACCAAAAGAACCCCACTCTCATGTTTCGGCCAAGAAAGAATTTAGGGTTAGGAGGACCTTGAATTTAAAATAACTATGCTTATATGACATGATATAAAGTTCTTAAGAGTTGTATACTTGTATGTTGAAAGAAACTCATGAACCTTACTCTTAATATTTCGGCCATGGTAAGGTGATAGTTTAGAGAAGCTTAAACAAAATTCTAATATGCTCAATGACCTCTGTGATATTATGTTATGAAAGATGATTAATGCTCTCATGTTTAATTGGAATGTAGAAAATTAGTTACATGATTTATGACATGTAAGATCACAAGAGTCCTAGCTTGTTTATGATCCAACCTTGTGTATGATGTTCTTAGTAAATCTTGCTATGAAATTTACTTAGGTTTCCCATGCTTTAGGCCACTTAAAAGAAGTTTATATTCTATGAATTTCGGCCAAGTAAGGTTTAAAGGACCTAGAGGCCTTGGAAATGAAACCTAAGGGGTTAAAAGTACTTCTTATGAAAACTTGATAATGTGTGAATGTGATACATGTTTGTATGACCTAAATGAATCATTATGTGTTCGGCCATGAAGGGATAGATGCCTTAGAAACCCTAGAACAAAAATTAAATATGTCTATGCCATGCTGTATGAAAATGATATGATAATAAGTTAGAATGCATGATTGCTTTAGTTACGAAATGATATGCATAATGAAGTTATATTATGAAATATGCCATGATGTGTTATAGCATAGAAAATGCTATACATAATGAAAAGAAATGAAGTTATGTTATGATATGTGATAGCATAGAAGATGCTATACATAATGAAAAGAAATGAAAAGAATAAATGCATGAAAGATTGTTAAGGACATGATATGATAGTTATGCATGATAAGTTATTTTATGGTTTGTACCAAGGGTGGGCTCCGTAAACGCCCCGGGGTCGATGGAGTAAGACTCGGGCCTCGTCAGTAATGGGCCTTTGAGTGCCCTAGGTCGATGGAGTAAGACTCGGGCCTAGTATGTATGCATGGTAGGGCTCAAGACTTGCTACCTTGGACCTACGCATTATGTATGTGGTACAAACCGGGATCCCAAATGATGATGATATTAATTTCAAGTACTATTAAGTATAAGTTTTCAAATTCACGATGCATTGCCTACATTCATATGTGCTTGAATTATATGATGATATGATATAATGTCATGTGATATTATGATATGAATATGATGCCCTTGTATGTCTCATGCTTGTGATTTATTTGTTTTATGATATGATATTCATGCTTCTATGAAATGATATGTGAATAAGAAATATGCATGACATGTTTGAATAGAATGATATGTTATGTTATGATTAGTTGAGACGATGATATGTTGATCCATTCTTGATATACGATGATTCTCGGTTTTAGTGAGTAGGAAAGGAACTTACTGAGCCATGAGTGCTCATAGCTTACTTTCCTTGTACCGCAGATAAAAGAGAAAGCTGGATGTACAACGGAGCAGCAGGAGGAGCAGATAGTGATGTGTGTGGTGGTGGCTCGGCAAGAACGATTCGGACAAATAAATATTTTTCGTTATAAGTTCAATATATGCACATTTGAACAAATCAGAATATGTAATATCATGCTTATTTAAATAAAAGGAATGATTTAAAATTTTCCGCTGTTATAGTATAACTAAAGCATGTACGTAAGTAGTATAAGAACGTAGCGCCGCCTTTGGTTGGGTAAGAAGGCTGGGCGTTACACGAAATGAGTTGGGGACGACTTGGGCAAGAGGGACATGGAAGTAATTGCAGACTTTGATTATAAAGGGATGAAGAGGGAGTCGAAGACCGGCCATGAATTGGTCTCGGAAGAAACATACCGTGCTGGTTGGCAGGTCATTGGGTCGATTGGACGGGGAAGCCAGGATTATCTCGTGGTTAGAGGGAAGGTCAAAGGCGTTTATAAGGCTCGTAGCATCGCCCGCGTCGAACCGAGTCTCCATGGGGTTGAACCAGAGATCGGGAGTGGGGTCGGACGGCTGAGAGGAGCCCGCCATCGTTGGAAAGACAGAAAACAGAAAGCTTGACGGACGAAATGAAGGAAAAAAGCAACACAATCACCGGAACAGTGGCATGGCGGAGAAAGAACAGTGGAAGATCAACGAGAGAGGTTTTGGGGAGGCTTACAGGGAAGAGTAAGACGACCACGGAGAGTAGTGGATTGCCACCGAGAAGCACAAGGTTGCCGGAGCACTTGTCGCTCAAGGTCGCCAATAGCCACAGGAAAAGGAGATGCAGAGTGGGGACGAAGGCGGTGCTGCGATTTTTTATAGGTTGAACTCGGCCGACCGAAGCCGTCAGATCTAGGTCGCAAACATCAAAGCGTAAATCCAACTGTTGATTTCAAATCGCCAGGTGTCACATCAGTAGCTGTCACCTCAGACGTGCGACGGTAACATGTGGTAGGATCCCACAGGGCGGTTGTCGCCTCGGACGTGCGGCGACTGCGGCGGCGACACATGGCATGCTCTCACAGGGCTAACCGGGCGCTATTATTAGACGTGGGCACGCACTCAGCCTTAATGGGGGTGATTTGCATGAATTCTGAAGAGATTCAGATTATGTCAGCATTGACCGAGCGGTTCACACTCATCCAAAGACACCAAAGGAAGAATCTTGCAAGTGCAAACCCTCAGAACGCCGACCGGCCCAGAAGATTAGTCCTGCACAAATCGCTCGGGGTCCAACTAACCTCATAGTCGATCGGCCAACCGATCTCCAGACTATTTGTCCAGTCAATCGGACTTGCTGCCTCTTTCGACTAGACTTGAGGGGGAGGCACATGATTCGGTGGTAAGGTAGGGCCCCGCTCCGTAGGAGGTCAGCGCTATGTGGAAGGTCAGAGTCAAGGCGGCCAACGCCCCAGCCTAGTGTCCGACCGGGCGACCCCATCAGCCGGTCGGACTAAGGAATGGTCGATCCGACGTTATTACAGCTCGATCTTGCATTGAGCTTCCGATGCTCAAAACTATCACCAAACAGGAGCCGACTGGCAAGTCATTTGCCGAGCAGCTGGGCATGTGCCGGGCGGACATTCGGATCAGCCACAGATCAGATCACAGCCATCAAAGCGCAAACCCGACCCAGTAGACCTGGACAATGGAAGTAACCGAGCGGTCGTCCCGCTCGACCCAGACAATAGACTTAGCCAAGTGACCTCCTCGCTTAGCTCGCTAGCATACAAAATCTGGCCGAAAGGCCCACCCGCTAGGCCCACTAGCAGATAGAGGCAGGATCAACTGGTATCCTCCTCGAGACTCATGTCATAGATCGACAGCATGGTCGGCGGCATGATCAGACAGAGAATAGTACGACGGAAGCTTCCACTGTCTTGTTGGGATATGCTCGAGTTGTTGAGGTATGATGTCAAGTACACTTTTCTGACACGTCTTATCAGGGAAAGTTTGGAGATGCATGCATACATCGGTGAGTGTGCACGCGCACCCTTGCTAGCCCTATATATAGGACCCCAAGTTTCGACGGAGATATGCTCATTCTACTATAGCTATAGTTACGTTGCCGCTTTCGTTTCTTTGCTTGCTTGTTGCTTTCGCTGGAGATCTAACTTAAACGTCGGAGGGTCATTGCCAGGGAACCACTCCCTAGCCCGACACTGACGCTTTTGTGCTTGCAGGCTGGTCTCGCCGGAGGTCATGCACGGTCAACAGGAGCGTCACATCCCCAGCATCCATCATCTCGATTCTCGGACAGGATCATAAATAAATTGGGAGGTTATAAGAGATGAAGAATTATACAGTAAAATGGGAGTTTAAGGAGTATTGGATATTATGGATATCCACGCACCATGCACATATTATTTTACAACACTCCCCCTTAATGTCCATAATTAAGGAATCCACCTCATTAAAACCTTACTAGGAAAAACATGAAGGGACAAAAATCTAGTGAGGAAAAATGAGTATGTCATTCCATAACTGTATCACTATAGGTTTACAAAACAACATAATATGGTCTAATGAAAATTTACCCCTTGTTTAAATTATCATTTGAGATATCTGAACTATCACATTCTAATACAATGTACTAATTTCTCAAATGTTATTGTAGGTAATCTTTAGTGAATAAACCTTCCAAGTTATCACTAGAACAAATTTGTTGAACTTTAATATTGTCATTCTTTTGTAGATCATGAGTAAAGAAGAATTTTGGCGAAATATGTTAATTATATCTCTTTTAATGTACCCTTCCTTTAATTGAATTATACATACTACCTTGTCTTCCTACAATATTGTTGGAATTTTCTTATTAGCAGCTGATGCGGTGGTGAGGAGGGGCCCCACCCTGCTGCCACGATGGAGGTCAAAGTCAAGGTGGTCAACGTGTATAGGGCATCGACCGGTCGAGCAAAGCATTCCCCGATTGGGAGAAAGGATCCAATCCACCGTCGCCCTCGACACGGGGAGCAATCAAACATCTGACACTTAAGGGAGAACGACGTGCAGAAGCCGAGCCGAGCGGCTACCCCGCTCGACCGAGCAACAGACTCAACATCAGCCGAGCACGTGGACATCAAGCTTCCAGCCGAGTGGCCTTCCAGCTTGGCCTACGACAGATCACGATAGAGGATTTCTGGCTGAGCGGCTATCCCGCTCGGCCCGACTGTAGACAGTACATGTGCAGTGGACTTCCGGCCGAGCAGCTATCCCGCTCGACAAGACAGCTGATAGCATGTAGACAGTGGAGTTCCTGCCGAGCGACTATTCCGCTCAGCCAAACAACAGACACAATAGGATATCTTTTGACATCCTTTTGGGAGCTTGTGCCGCTGACAGATGGCATGGTCAGGCAGAGGATCGTATGACGAAAGCTTCCACTGTCACTTCAAAGATATGCTCAGCCCGTTAAAGTATTGTGTTAGGGACACTTTACTGACACGTCTTTTTAGGAAAAGTTTTGAGATGCATGCTCACCTTGGGAAGCATGCACGTGCTCTTCCTGAACTCTATATAAAGGGGGGGGTCCAAGCATCGGCGGAGGTACGCGTTGCATGCGATTTCTACTATTGCGCTATAGTTTTCTTATTGCTCCACTCTTTGCTTCGCCAAAGACTGACTTGAGTGTCGGAGGGTCATCGTCGGGGACCCCTTCCCTGGCTCGACACTGATGCTGCTTATGTTGCAGGCAGGAGCGAAGTCCACAAGAGGTCAGCAGGAGCGCTACATCCCCAGCATCCATCTCATCGACTTTCAGATAGGATCATATTTGGCACCATCTGTGGGAATGTCATTTGCATCCGAGCTGAGAGGATGGAAGACGCTGGATGACTAACCACCGTGACGCTCACTCAGGAGGAGCTGGAGATGCTCATGCAGGCTTGAGCAGCAACAATGATCGAGCAGCAACAACAACAATCATTAGCCATCCGCTAGCGCCTTAGCCTGCAACATCGGCAGCCGATAGACGAGCGGGGTAAGAAGACCGAGTGGAGCAACTCTCTGTATGGGGGCAAAACAGAAAGCTGACCGACACACAGGGTGAAGCGCCACCCACACTGATCCCCTTCCACCGAGCTTTGTTCAAGACCTCCTCGGAGATAACCCAAGCGCATTAGGAGCGAGGATCATCTTCGGACGATGCTCCCATTCGAGATGCACGGAAAGGAAAAGCACCTTGAGGCAACACACCCCCCGAACGGATCAACCAATAGTTCTCAGAGGAGATCTTATAAGATCCTCTGCCCTGACACTATACCCTGTTGGCGATTGAGACGTACAATGAGTCGATCGACCCAGATGATCATCTGGATCGGTTCGATAACGAGGCCACGCTGCACCAACAGGAGTGTAATCCCAAGGTTCTTCCTGTTGGTGCGGGAAGCATCCGACGATCGAACCTGAGTTTTGATAATGGCAAAGGATTCAAAGTTAAGGTGTGTTGTGAACTAACGTGCTTGATTGAGTGTTTCAGGGAAGTCCTAACTGTGGTTAGGCAAGGTAAAAACCCTAGGGGTTGGTAACCCTAAGTCATAGGGAGTGGTAACCCTATGTAGAAAGTCTTGGTGGGTCGAGTGCTTCAGGCAAAAGTCCTAGGGGGTGGTAACCCTAGGTGGAAAATCCTGGTGTCGCGAACCAAGTGGAAGACTGGACGGGTCGGGAAGCGGGCGTTCAGCAGAAAGTCCGGAGACATCGAACACCGAGCAAAAGTCTAGTCGATCTGGAGGATCGCACTGGCAAAAGGTAAAATCTCCTGAGTGGAGTAGGTGAGGACACGTTCCCCGTAGAGGGAACAGTAGGCGTCGGGTCGACCTAAGGTTTCCGGTCGGAAACCCGAAGTCAGACCCGGATAGTCCGATGACTGTCAAATTTGTTTATATACTATCTTTTGTGTTCTAACTCTGTTTTGCAGGAAACTAATCTTTTTGTGCAGGGTTAGGACTGACCAGGATCGGTCGACCGAACCTTGGGATCAGTCGACCGAACCTCCAAGCTACCAGATCAGATCTCCAGAAGTTGGACCGGGTTCGACCAGGGATCGGTCGACCGGACCTCGGGATCGGTCGACCGAACCTGGGATAGGTGTCGACTGGATCAAGCCGAGGTGTGCGGGTCAGAGGAGACTGATCGGTCGACCGGACCTTGGGATCGGTCGACCGAACGCAGGGATAAAGTTTGACCAGATCGAAGAGGAGCGACGGATCGATGGATCAGATGCGGTGGAGATCATCTGATCGGCCGACCAAACATGAGGATCGGTCGACCGATTCGCTTCGGGTCAAATCTGATCCCAAGACTTGGGGATCTGGATCAGACCTTGCAGAGCTATAAAAAGAGGCCTCGAGGTGCAGCTCAGGATATCGAATTCCGAATAGAAGTGTTGTGCTCTTGTGTGCTCTATACGCTTCAACAACGCTCTGCTGCTACAACGAACTGAAACTTCAAAGCTCGTCTACTTTCTTGTTCGTTGGTATAACTTTCTTATTTGCACTTAACTGTAATTGCTTCTAGTTTGTAATAATTCCGGATTTATAGTTGTTGCCCAACGAAAGTGGTCAAGGACTGCGGGCCTTCGAGTAGGAGTCGAGATAGGCTCCGAACGAAGTAAAACACCTGCGTCTTTTGTGTTTGCATTTACTTTCCGCTGTGTTTCTACTCTGTGTTTAAATCGTTAAAATAGCCCCGAGCGCTATTCACCCCCCCTCTAGCGCTTTCGATCCATCAATTGGTATCAGAGTGGGGTCGTTTTGAATCGGTGCAACCACCATTCAAAATAAATTTTTTTTTCGTTGTATTTTCAGATTTTACGGAGTCAAT
Source organism: Zingiber officinale (assembly GCF_018446385.1). Classification (NCBI taxonomy): domain Eukaryota; kingdom Viridiplantae; phylum Streptophyta; class Magnoliopsida; order Zingiberales; family Zingiberaceae; genus Zingiber; species Zingiber officinale. Next base: position 68,675,960 of record NC_055992.1, read on the forward strand.
TAGAATTTAGCTTTATAGCTATATTCTAATTCTTTTCTCGAATCGGTTTTTGCTCGAGGTTGGTACAATACCACCCGAGTTCGTATTCTATTTTGATATACTTCCCGCACTACTAATCCAGGACCAAGTCCTGGAATTTTCTTGTTGTTTATTTCTTTTTAGTTAATCTGAAATGGCTCTTCAAGAAGGCTACAGTACAGCCCGCCCCCCGCTATTCACCGGAGACGACTTCGGGTACTGGAAGGGTCTGATGGAGGCATATCTCCAGACTCACTTTGAAGTCTGGATGATTGTCAAAACCTGATTCCAACTACCAACTGATAGCGCCGACAAACCACTACCATACGAGGACTGGGACACATCTCTGATTAAGAAGGTGGAAGCAAATGCCAAGGCGACTTGCACCCTCCAGTGTGGCCTATCAAAAGAAGAACTCAACCGCGTCGACCCCTTCAACAGTGCCAAGGAGCTGTGGGAGAAACTCATTGAACTTCATGAAGGGACGTCCGACACCAAAGTAAGTAAAAGAGACTTAATTTTCAATAAATTATTTAACATCAAATTGCAGGAAGGTGAAACAGCTGCCCAACTCCATGCCCGGATTCAAGATTTGCTCAACGGGTTTCATGCAATTGGACAGAAGGTAGATAACCGGGACATTATAAGGTATTCTTTAAACGCCTTTTCGAGGAACACTTTGTGGGCATCCATGGTAGATGCCTACAAGGTTTCTAAGGATTTATCTACTATTAAGTTAGATGAACTTTTGCAGACGAAGTTTCTCGCGTTGATAGCCCGGGACTATACCAACGAATCCGGAAGCGAGGACGAATCGGAAGCCGAGTCTGAGAGAAGCCACGGATCCGCATCCGTTTCCGAAGGGCCAAACCCCTCTGTAAGTAAAAATCGTTTATATAGCTTAATTAATTATTTAATGGATAAAGTAGCTAAGTCTAAAATTCGAATCAACTCGCTTCTAAAGGAGGTAACACTCCTTAAAGAAACGACTAATAATGAATCCTTGACTGATCCAGTTCAGACTGGAACCTCAATTCAAGTTCAAAAACTTGAGGAAGAGAATTCCAACCTGAAAAGTCAAGTCAAGGATTTGAAGACAACCTTAGAATGATTTCCCCTGAGATCCAAGAATCTTGACTTGATTCTTGGAATACAAAGGACAATCTACAATAAAACTGGACTAGGATACAAATCGAAAAAGAAATATAAGTCATATTTGTCTCTCATACAAAGAACAAATAGAAAAAATGGTCCAAGCATGGGTTGTCAAGTCCAACCTGATCAATCAAGTTGGACTCGGACAATATTGGATTCCCAAGGATCAAATACATTACCTCGATAGACCATATCGAGGCTATGATCCAGGGGGAGCTAAAACGATTAAAATTCGAAATTAAATTAAAATACGAAATAAAAAAATTTGAAATTAAATTAAAATTCAAAATTCAATTAAATTAAAATTTGAAATTCAATTAAATTAAAATACGAAATTATTTTTTTTTGAAATTAAATTAAAATTCGAAATTAAATTAAAATTCGAAATTAAATTAAAATTCAAAATTCAATTAAATTAAAATTCGAAATTCAATTAAATTAAAATTCAAAATTCAATTAAAAAATTTGAAATTAAATTAAAATACGAAATTAAATTAAAATTTGAAATTCAATTAATTCAATTAAAAAATTTGAAATTAAATTAAAATTCTAAATTCAAAATAGAAGGAGGATCCAGAATAGCTGGCACCCGCAACTAATCTACCCGAAATGGGTAAACAAGAGTAGTCTACCCGACAGAGTAATTAAGGTTAGATAAAATGGACTAGGTTTAACTTAACCCACGGTACTGGTGAAGTTTTTAGATGATAGTACGTGAGGGAAGCTTAGGCATCGCATGCCTAGGAAGATATAGCTTCGACCTGGTGCATTTGGCCAAGTGGAACTGATCGAAGCTACCCTTAAATGGATCCTAACTAGTTAGACCAAGGTTAAGTATTAAGTTCAATGGGTAGGACTATTTGGAAAACCTCGAAGGCATGTTTACTTTAATGAGTTCCTTGTGACTCACCATAGCCCAGAAGTTTATCCAAAGAATGCTTATTTGTTGAACCCAAAGCTAAACCTGAATCTAACACAAAGTTAAACATAATCCTAAAATTGAATCTCAATTCATCTCACAAAAATTATAGGAGTCCTTGATTGAAAATTTAGATCGGGTGAGATGACTAAGGATTTTTTTTTACTTAAATATTTTTCAAAATTAAAATTAACTTAAATATTTTTCATAATTAAAATTAACTTAAATATTTTTCAAAATTAAAATTAACTTAAATATTTTTTAAAATTAAAATTAACTTAAATATTTTTCAGAATTAAAATTAACTTAAATATTTTTCAAAATTAAAATTAACTTAAATATTTTTTAAAATTAAAATTTAACTTAAATATTTTTTAAAATTAAAATTTAACTTAAATATTTTTCAACTTAGAAATCAACTTAAATATTTTTTTTAAATTAAAATTTAACCTAAATATTTTTTAACTTAAAAATCAACTTAAATATTTTTTAAATTAAAATTTAACTTAAATATTTTTTAACTTAAAATTAACTTAAATATTCTTTTAACTTAAAACTAACTTAAATATTTTTCAAATTAAAAATTAAGGACTTACTTCAATCAAACTGTCTTTTGATCCATCAACTACTTTATGTGTAGGAATTGGATCAATGGATATTGGACAGTGGATGCTCCAGACATATGATTGGAGATAGGTTGAAGTTCACTAAGCTAAAACTAAAGAACCTAGGATCAGTTGCATTCGGCAACGATAGAAAACTGAATGTAATCGGAAAAGGTAATATCGAACTTAACTCCGATTTTATTATTCGCAAAGTGTTATTAGTTGAAAATTTTAATTTTAACTTATTGAGTATAAGCCAATTATGCAATACTGGTTACTCAGTTAATTTTACCAAGTCCAAATGTATAATCAAACATATTGATAGTCCAAAAATCATACTTAAGGGCACTAGGAAAGATAATGTCTACACCATTTATCTACCAACACCCTCAATAAAGTGTTTTCTAACACAATAAGAGGAAACTGAGTTGTGGCACAGGAGATTGGGTCACACTCACACAAGACTCATTTAAAAAATGAGTCAAAATGGACTAGTCAGAGGATTGCCCAAATTAAAAGTTATTGAAAATTCAATCTGTAATGCGTGTCAACAAGGAAAACAAACCAAGTCAACCCACAAGTCAACCAATCTTGGTAGAACTACTTGTTTACTTGAGCTCCTTCACCTAGACCTATTTGATTCACACAGAGCCAAGTCACTAAGCAAGAACCAGTATTGCTTAGTTATAATAGATGACTTCTCCAGGTTCACCTGTGTAAAATTTCTAAAAACAAAAGATGAAACCTTTGAAATATTTAGTAATTTTTGCAAATTAACAGAAAATGAAAAAGATACTAAAATTAAAAGAATAAGAAGTGACCATGGAGGAGAATTTGTGTCACGCCCCGAGAGAGTCTCTGTCCGAAGAAATTTCGGCAGCACCTCCCCTGTACGGGTGACAATCTGAAGCACTTCTACAGGAATAATATACTTCAGCCACATGCGGCTGGAATCATAACAATAAAAGAAAACAACCACCACGCAGTTAATATCAAATTCAGCCTCTGGCTGACACAACCACGCAGTTAAAAGTAAAGCAGCCCACTCGGCTGTATCAAAACCAAAACACAACAAAAACTGACAGAAACCAAATACAACCAAACACAAAACTGCTAGCCGGCTAGGCTTACACAACCAACAACATAACACCCGGAAACAAAATCAGAACACAAATCGAAATACAGAAATTTCATATACCAAGATAAAACAACAGAAAGGCAGCGATATGTCTTCTGATGTGACGCGGGGACCAGCAGACAGGATGCTCCAAGCGACACCATAAATAACCTGGTACCTGAAAAGATAGTGTCCACGGGGGTGTGCTTAACAACTCAGCGAATACCAATGAACATGAGTAGTAAGATATATCTAACAGCAACAAACATGGAATACAGCTTCCTAATCATATATAGGGAATATGCAAAACTGAAAGGTAACTGAGGAAGCTGTACTCACCAGGAACTCCTATCCAGACAAAAGGGTTGTTAAACCGAAAGTGTCAATAATCCTGTATGCAGGTCAAAAGTATGCATCCAACCAAAATGCAGCAACCAAATGCAGCAAACACAATCATAAGAATATAAATGCATCAATGCATATGATGCTAATGATGCGTCCTGGTCACCCCTGACGCCAGTCAGTCATCTCACACACAAATGGTGAGACCGAGTGGGTAGGGCTGTGACAACCGTGCACTCTGTCGTCACTGCTCCTAATGAGTGACCGAGTGGACGAGATGCTGTCGGAGTACTCCTGTCCTTTTACCCCAAATCATAAATGGGGGAGCGCAATGCTCTCATCTCCCGGTACACAATGACGAGGAGGTATCTCTGCCGGCTACCACGCTGAGTCTCCTGACCAACGGAGCCAAACAGAGTCCACCGTCTGCCGGCTACCACGCTGCTACACTAAATGCCAGCGGAGCCAAAAAGAGTGGAACTGTCTGCCGGCTACCACGCTGAGTCCTCAGACCAACGGAGCCAAACAGCAGAACCGCCACACACCTGTCTGATATACCACTAATCCATGAGTGGTGGTGTGTGCAGTACATGTAACTGGCGATGTGCTCAACCATAGTGGAGTCGACAATCGCACAGCATGCAATCATGATGCATGACACTAAGCATAGTCATAAACTGATCAACATAACCATATCCATATATATATAATATGGGTACCACAGTATCAGTGAGTCAAATCCACGGATCTAGGGTATACTGGTCCTCTATGGTATAACAACCTAGATCCTAAACATATCCCCCTTCCATAACGTATGTACCAACAATATACACAGATCAAAGATTCAAAGTCTAGGTACACGAATCATATATGATATACAAATAGAGGTACACAAGCCAGGTATGGCATAAAAACCTAAGTATCAGATAATTTAGATACACATGCCAGAAACAAAAATCCAGAACCTAGTCCTAACCTCAGTAAAGCATGGTATGTCACTCTAGAAACTAAGATACTCATGGTAATAAAGTACTCATGGCAATAAGATACTCATGGTAACAAATCACGAGATATAAGCACGGATACATAACAATCGACAAACCTAACATGCTATGGATATCAAACAGTGACATACCAAAGACAAACATGTTCATTGCTTGAAGCTATAAAGTACAATGCATATCCAAATGACGATATCATAAAAGATAAGTCAAGAGGTACCCGCCTTTATACGTAGTCTGTATCGCAATAAATCTCGTATCAGACGCTTGTCTCCAAACAAAGTCCTGCAAGACACAATGTATTTTAGGTAATACATAAAAAGTACTAGCTAAATAAATTTCCCCTCCTAATAAGAGTAACTCAAATCAAACATGGTTATGGATTAATCCCCCAATTAACTTTAACCATAGTACAACCTAATTAGATTATATTTATACATGATTCATATCTAAAACTCACCCAAATCCACAATTAGCCAGGCAATCTACAGGTTACAAATCTCCAACATAATCAAATACAAATCCATAACCATTAAACCATTATTCTTATCCCTAATCCAGTTAACTACATCATCTACTAATCAACAAATTCCAAAACCCATAAAATCTTATATCAAACCGTAATAAATCTTGTAATCTAATTTACGCTTGTATTCAACAACCATACCTCCAATCCAGATACTCCCAACTGATAATATGCTGCTGGAGAATAATGCTGCCAATGCTCTTCTGCCAAAACTACAGAAAATTGCAACAATGCCATGTTCTTCCTCCTTGCCGGAACTGATCCTCATCAACCAAAGTAGAGATGTGAGGGAACAAGAAATCAACGATTCTAGGTCTAAATAGATAGCTCGACAGAACCTGGTGGCGGCAAGTACTGGTTAGGGCACAACTTAACGAAGCTGGTGATCAGCGATCAGAATCTAGGGCGACACCTAGGCACCTGCTGTGGTCTTCGGCGTTCAGCAGAGAGGCGTCGGAGTAGGGCATCGGCTAAGGCTAGGGCAGAGGAGCGACTCGGCCGGCGGTGGCTCGTGGCGAGAAGGAAGACTAGGGCACCGACTCTTAGGGTGGCGCTCGGGTGGAGAAGGAGAAGAGAGGATATGATGGCTCTCGTCGCCGGCGGCCTGACTGTGGGCAGAGAAGACAGTGAGATCGGGAGAAGGTTTGGTGAGGAAGAAGACGAGAAGAGGGGAGAAGAGCTTCCATGTGCTGTTAGGGCTCGGTGAAGATGAGGCGGTCGGTATCGGCGCAGAGGAGAGGGAGGCACCGGCGGTTTTGCGGCGCCAGTTAGGGCACACTTGAGAGGAAGAGAGGCGCGCGGGGAAAGAAAAGGGCTCACGGCGTCGAAGAAGAAGTGGGGGAAAAAAATAAGGAAATAGAAAATAAAGAAAAGAAAAGAAAAGGAAATAAAGGAAATCAATATTTCCTCGCTAAAACGGGGTAGCCTAAACAGACTTTTCCGGATCCCATTTTTATCCCCGTTAACTCATCCATACAAGCTCCGAAAAATTCTCGAAAATTTTTCAAAAATTCCGAAAAATTCCCTTATTATTATTCTCTATTTTCCGGTATTTTACAATTTGAGAATCACAACTTTACTGAATTTTGTGAAATAAATGGGTACAAACATGAATACTGCTGCCCTAGGACCCCTCAACAAAATGGTTTAGTAGAACGTAAAAACAGAACCCTACAAGAAGCTGCTAGAACCATGTTAAACGAATATAAACTATCTAATCAATTCTGGGCTGAAGTAGTTAGTACAGCATGTTACATTCAAAATAGGATTTTAATTAACAAATTTCAAAATAAAACACCCTATGAAATTTATTATAATAAAATTCCCAACTTAGACTATTTAAAAGTATTTGGGTGTAAAGTCTTCATCTTGAACACTAAAGACTACTTAGGGAAATTTACATCAAAGACAACCCCGGGAATATTTTTAGGGTATTCAACAACCAGTAGGACATATAGAGTGTATAATAAAAATACCCTAAAAGTAGAAGAAACAATAAATATAATATTTGATGAAGAAAATAAATTACCCTACACAATAAATGAAAATGGAAATACAGAAAATATTAACCCAATAAACAGAGAAGACGACGAAATTCAACCTGAACCTATTGAATCTGAAGAACAAATCACTAACTCAAATGGTATACGACCAACTAGAACAAGCACAAATCACCTATCTGACCAAATTTTGGGTGACCCAACTGTAGGAGTCAGAACTAGATCATCTTATCGAAACCAAAGCCAAATAGCCTTGATTTCAAAAATCGAACCCAAAACCATAGAAGAAGCCCTACCAGACCCAGATTGGACTCTAGCAATGCAAGAAGAATTGGCCCAATTTGAAAGAAATCAGGTCTGGGAGTTAGTACCAAAACCAATAAATCAGTAATTGACACCAAATGGATTTTTAGAAACAAATTAAATGATCAAGGTGAAATAGTTAGAAACAAAGCTAGGTTAGTAGCTAAAGGATTCAGTCAAGTAGAAGGGTTAGACTATGATGAGACCTATGCTCCAGTTGCAAGACTTGAATCCATTAGGATGTTGCTGGCCTATGCAGCACACAAAGGATTCAAGCTATTTCAAATGGACGTAAAATTCGCATTTTTAAATGGATTCATTAAAGAGGAAGTATATGTAGGTCTACCCCCAGGATTTGAGGACTTAGAAAAACCAAATTACGTGTTTAAATTTAAAAAGGCCCTATACGGACTAAAACAAGCACCTAGGGCTTGGTATGAACGACTGTCCAATTACTTAATATCAAAAGGATTCAACCAAGGTCAAATTGACCCAACCCTTTTCGTAAAAACCTTAGAAAATGACATTTTTATAGCCCAAATTTACGTTGACGATATTATTTTCTGTTCCACAAACTCTAAATTTATAAAAGAATTCACCAAACTAATGAAAGTGAATTTGAAATGAGTATGGTAGGAGAACTTAATTTTTTCTTAGGTTTACAGATTAAGCAAACTAAAGATAGAATTTACATTTATCAAACTAAATATGCTAAGGAATTAATTAGAAAATTTGGCATGGAAAACTCAAAAATAATCAATACACCAATGGCTACAAATGCTAAAATTGACTCAGACTTAGAAGGTAAATCAGTAGACTTGAAATACTATCGAAGTACGATAGGAAGTCTACTGTACTTAACTGCAAGTCGACCAGACATTATTTTTGCAGTAGGTATGTGTGCACGATACCAATCCTGTGCAAAAGAGTCTCACTTAACCCTTGTCAAAAGAATTCTTAGGTATGTTAAGGGAACTCTAAATGTAGGACTATGGTACCCTAGATCTGGCACCCTTGACCTAACCGACTACTCTGAGTCAGACTATGCCGGATGCAAGCTAGATAGAAAAAGCACAAGTGGTAGCTGTCAATTTCTAGGACAATGCCTAGTAAGTTGGTCAAGTAGAAAGCAACACTGTGTTGCTTTATCTACCACTGAAGCTAAATATATAGCCTTAGGTGAATGCACATCTCAGTTACTGTGGATGATGCATACCCTCAAAGACTATCAACTGGAGTATCATAAAACTAAAATATCAATTGATAATATAAGCTCAATAAATCTAACAAAAAATCCAATTCATCACTCAAGGACTAAACATATAGAAGTGAAGCACCATTTTGTAAGGTATTACGTAGCTAAGGGTGATATTGAACTCAACTATGTTGAGTCAAAATCAAACCTAGCTGACATCTTCACAAAGCCCTTACCTGAACTTGAGTTCAGTGCACTTAGAAGGCAAATAGGAATATGCTGGGTAGAATAGATATTGATTTTCAAAATTCACTGTCTTACTTCAAAACTCATTTTTTTTCAAAATCTAGGAAAAATAATGATTTTAAAATCCCATTTTCTTAGAATTTTCAAAAACATGATTTAGCCTAGACTCTACCCTAGAAATCTTGTTCCCCTAGATTTAAGCCAGAGCATCTCACAAACACCTAGGTATACCTTGCTTGTGTTTGTCAAACATAGAATGGTGTGAGATGCATAGGGTACAGCCTGGACTCAAGAATGCTTATTTTTATGCATCAATATGAGTCTGGGCGTTAAATACTTTATTAACAGTAATCAAGTCAAGTCTTCCAGCCCTAGTCAAATCTAACTGGACTAAATGACTTTACTTGACTAACCAAGTGAAAGATGTTGCCCTCTAGGCAATCAACAAGTAGCTAATGGTTAGACAGTTGGTGAAGGAAATGTTAAATTTAAGCATGCTTTTACTTTAGGGCTCTGATACCTGATCAAAACAATTAAATAAGTTAACAACTATTTAATTTGACTCATGCTTGGACTTAATGACCAACTAAATAACCTAAGTTAAATTTTTAGTTACTCCCTCTTCGTCCTAAGACTTCAGAGATTCTAACTCCTATTTTATTCAAAATTATTGTTTTTAAGTTTCCTTTTCAAACTGAAACTACATTTTCAAAATTTAGTTTGAAAAAGGCTTAGCTAAGTGGCACAGTAATCAAGTCAAGTCTTACCTATTGGATTCATTCTATACTTAGCTAAAGGTATTAAACACACATTTATTTACTTATATAATTTAACTTATGACTTTCAAAAATTTTTGCTAAGTAAAAAGAACAATTTTTCAGTAAAATTTTATTAAACACAGGCATTTGCTCTTTCAAAGAATAAATCTATTTTTTTTTTTAAAAAAAAATTTTGCTTTCAATTTTTTTGATATATGGCAAAGGGGGAGAGTAGGAAATTCAAAAGTTAAAGGAAGCCCTGTATTAAAAGGGAGCTTCACCAAGTTCAAGTGTTAGCTTAAGTTGTGCTTTTATTTGAATTTATATACTTAAGCTTGCTCACTTAAAATTATTTTACTTGACTTTGAATTAGGGTTGCCATAATCAAAAAGAGGGAGATTGTTGGTGCGGGAAGCATCCGACGATCGAACCTGAGTTTTGATAATGGCAAAGGATTCAAAGTTAAGGTGTGTTGTGAACTAACGTGCTTGATTGAGTGTTTCAGAGAAGTCCTAACTGTGGTTAGGCAAGGTAAAAACCCTAGGGGTTGATAACCCTAGGTCATAGGGAGTGGTAACCCTATGTGGAAAGTCTTGGTGGGTCGAGTGCTTCAGGCAAAAGTCCTAGGGGGTGGTAACCCTAGGTAGAAAATCCTGGTGTCGCGAACCAGGTGGAAGACTGGACGGGTCGGGAAGCGGGCGTTCAGCAGAAAGTCCGGTGGCATCGAACACCGAGCAAAAGTCCAGTCGATCTGGAGGATCACACTGGCAAAAGGTAAAATCTCCTGAGTGGAGTAGGTGAGGACGCGTTCCCTGTAGAGGGAATAGTAGGCGTCGGGTCGACCTAGGGTTTCCGGTCGGAAACCCGAAGTCAGACCCGGATAGTCCGATGACTGTCAAATTTGTTTATATACTATCTTTTGTGTTCTAACTCTGTTTTACAGGAAACTAATCTTTTTGTGCAGGGTTAGGACTGACCAGGATCGGTCGACCGAACCTTGGGATCGGTCGACCGACCCCCCAAGCTACCAGATCAGATTTCCAGAAGTTGGACCGGGTTCGACCAGGGATCGGTCGACCGAACCTGGGATAGGTGTCGACTGGATCAAGCCGAGGTGTGCGGGTCAGAGGAGACTGATCGGTCGACCGAACCTTGGGATCGATCGACCGAACGCAGGGATAAAGTTTGACCAGATTGAAGCGGAGCGACAGATCGACGGATCAGATGCGGTGGAGATCATCTGATCGGTCGACCGAACATGAGGATCGGTCGACCGATCCGCTTCAGGTCAAATCTGATCCCGAGACTTGGGGATCTGGATCAGACCTTACAGAGCTATAAAAAGAGGCCTCGAGGTGCAGCTCAGGATATCGAATTTCGAACAGAAGTGTTGTGCTCTTGTGTGCTCTATACGCTTCAACAACGCTCTGCTACTACAACGAACTGAAACTCCAAAGCTCGTTTACTTTCCTGTTCGTTGGTATAACTTTCTTATTTGCACTTAACTATAATTGCTTCTAGTTTGTAATAATTCCAGATTTATAGTTGTTGCCCATCAAAAGCGATCAAGGACCGCGGGCCTTCGAGTAGGAGTCGAGATACGCTCCGAACAAAGTAAAACACCTGTGTCTTTTGTGTTTGCATTTACTTTCCGCTACGTTTCTACTCTGTGTTTAAATCGTTAAAATAGCCACGAGCGTTATTCACCCCCCCTCTAGCGCTTTCGATCCATCACTTCCAAGTCGGTGATCAGTATGGAAGCACATGAAACCTGTTGGAGATATTAGTAAGCTGGCACAACAATGGGGAGGATCATATAAGGTAACATAGAAGCTTGCTTCGAGTCCCTACTATCTCCAGGACGTGGATGGGAGGAATTTCGAATGACCTTGGAGCGCGAACCACTTGCAACCTTATAGAACTTAAACAAGTATGCCTATAACTCATTCATTTATTTCATTTAATTTTTGAATATACTGAAAGAGTTCAGGTGAATATCCCTTGATAAACACATAAATTCTCCTCGAGCAAGCATATCGACCCTCCTTTAATAGTCGATCGAGGATCTTAAGGAATGACCCGGTCGGGCTTCCTTAGGAGGAACTGGAGACTTTAAACTATCATACACAATCGATCGGGGATCTTAAGGAGTGACCCGCTCGGGCGTCTTTAGGAGGAATTGGAGACTTTAAACCATCATACACAGTCGATCGGAGATCTTAAGGAGTGACTCGCTCGGGCTTCCTTAAGAGGAACGGGAGACTTTAAACCTCCACAGTCAATCGGGGATCTTAGAGAGTGACCCGCTCGGGCTTCCTTAGGAGGAACCAAAGACTTTAAACCATCATACACAATCGATCGGGAATCTTAAGGAGTGAGCCGCTCGGGCTTCCTTAGGAGGTACCGGAGACTTTAAACCTCCACAGTCGATCGGGGATCTTAGGAAGTGACCTGGTCAGACTTCCTTAGGAGGAACCGAAGACTTTAAACCTCTACAGTCGATCAAGGATCTTAAGGAGTGACCCGCTCGGGCTTCCTTAGGAGGAATCAGAAACTTTAAATCATCATACACAGTCGATCGGGGATCTTAAGGAGTGACCCGCTCGTGCTTCCTTAGGAGGAACCGGAGACTTTAAACTTCTACAGTCGATCAAGGATCTTAAGGAGTGACCTGCTTGAGCTTCCTTAGGAGGAACCGGAGACTTTAAACCATCATACACAGTCGATCGGGGATCTTAAGGAGTGACCCGCTTGAGCTTCCTTAGGAGGAACTAGAGACTTTAAACCATCAGACACAGTCGATCGGGGATCTTAAGGAGTGACCCACTCTGACTTCCTTAGGAGGAATCGGAGACTTTAAAGCCATCATACACAGTCGATCAAGGATCTTAATGAGTGACCCGCTCGGGCTTCCTTAGGAGGAACCGGAGACTTTAAACCTCCACAGTCGATCAGGGATCTTAGGGAGTGACCCGCTCAGGCTTTTTTAGGAGGAATCAGATACTTTAAACCTCCACAGTTGATCGGGGATCTTATGGAGTAACCCGGTCGGGCTTTCGTAGGAGGAACCACTAACTTTAAACCATCATACATAGTCGATCAGGGATCTTAAGGAGTGACCCACTCAGGTTTCTTTAGGAGGAACCGGGGACTTTAAACTTTGAACAAGAATTCATCCTATCAGTTCTCTTGGGATTACATGCTTGATCGAAATATCATCGCGCTCAAGAATTCAGTTCGCTCGGGATCACACGCCCGACCGAAATATCATGATGTGTAGGAATACATCATATCAGCTCCCTTGGGATTACAACCCGACTGAAATATCATGGCGCGCAAGAATTCAACATATTAACTTGCTCTGAATTACATGCTCATTTGAAATATTATGGCACAATGGACTTCAATATATCAACTCGGTCGGGATTACAATGGCCTGATACCTTAGTAACCTAGAATGTATCTATGGTTATTCATCCCAACTTAGGATATACAGCTTAACTAGTACATGAAGAGAGCTGAATATTCGGGAATATGGAAGCATCTATATCTTATCCTTCTATTTTTTCAAGAAGCAATCAAGCAAGGAAGAATCTTGAGGTTTCATAATTAACAACAGAAGTAAGAAGCAAGTAAGTACCAAGTTTCATAAGTACCTTTTCAATTCAAAATAATGCAAAATACAAATCACTACAACAAAAATCCTCATAGACATTGGTTTTCCACCGGTGTCTATTTCATTTTCGACCGATGTCTATGAAGCCGATGTAAAAAGTTTGCCATTTTAGACATCGGGTTAAAACCGATGTAGTATCACTTAACGACACCGGTCTTCGAATCGGTTATTAACCGGTGTAGTATCACTTAACGACACCGTTTCATAAACGGTGTAAAACCGATATAATATTGTATGTTAATAACACCAGTTTTGACAGCGGTAAATGACCGATGTAATATTAGTTAATAACACCGATTTTACAGCGGTGGAAAACCGATGTAATATGGATATTTTTTAACAGCACAAATTTGATTTCCGAAACAATGAAAAACCGACAATAATAAAAAAAACACAAATATTCACAAATTACACAAATATTCTTCATTTAACAATATCCATAAAATACACAAATATTCACAAATTATATAAATAATATTCTTACAACAGTATCCATAAAATACCCAAACATTCTTTTTACATCAAAAGCTAGCTAATAGATATCAAAATCAAGATAGAACATTCTTTTAACAACACATCAAGGTAGAATTGCACTTCAAATGTAATCTAGCATGCATTCCGTCCAATCGAACCGCACTTCATCAATTTCATCTCTAGAGTAGTTGAGATTTGTAATCTGTAAAAACACATAAATAATATATTAGTAAAGATGCAATTTTGAAAGCTGGAAATGGTAAAGATGCAATTTTGAAAGCTGGTAATGCAGTTTTCTGAGTTAAAACATCCACTGTTTGTGTTTTCTGAGCTAATCTGTCAAAAAAAAATAAGAACCAAACAGTTCAACTTGCCTCTGTGGTGCTTCCTATCATTCCTCAGAAGAAACCCCAAGGGTTTTTGTGATCATCTGTGTGGACTGCGGAGCTGGAATATGGTAACCTCCCCTGGGCCAAAGGGGGCTCACTGCCACAATGTTGTTAGACAAAGACTTGATTTTGCTTCTAAAAACCAATCTGCAGATGAACATCCAAAGGAGGCATTCATGGAATCAAAATCTATCATAAAGGAGAAATATAACACAGCTACCAACTCCAGAGCTAAGATAACAGTTCAACTTGGTGAAGGATTGGAGGTTGAAGGTGAAGAATCAGAAGCAGATATTGCTTTTGATCTGAATCGTTCCAACAACCAAGTACCAGATATGCACATAAGGCTGCCAGAATATCCAACTCCTATTCATCATTCTAGAAGAGAATTATTGAAGAAAAATTGGAAGCATCTGGCTAGAATGGCTGGCAAGGCAAATAGTACAGATAAAACCCACATTGTTGAGATATCAAAACAGAATAGCATTCAGAGTCATGTAAAGTTAGATGGTGATACAACTTTAGTGCGAGGGGAAATGGAGAATGAACAAGCTAAAAGTTGTTATAATCATGTTGACAATGCCCGAAGAGGTTCCATATATCCAATTTCAGGTGATAAAGGCTCTACGCAGACACACGCCAGCAATATTCCACAATTTCCACCGGAATGTAAAAGGAGGAGAACCATGCTAATGCACAATGTGGAATTTGGTCAAATGACACGAGTCTCCAAATCATGTAGCTTTGTAGATGAACAAAATCTGGTACCGTTGGGTGATTTACAAACCTCAGATTTCATGTTGACCTTTGGTCCCATCAAATGGGTGACAAAGAAGAGATCAAAGGTGCCTATTCGAGTCCCTAAGTCGGTTCTCGCTGAGATAGTTGCAGGCTACAAAGATCTTT
The DNA here is from genome assembly GCF_018446385.1 of Zingiber officinale. Lineage (NCBI taxonomy): Eukaryota > Viridiplantae > Streptophyta > Magnoliopsida > Zingiberales > Zingiberaceae > Zingiber > Zingiber officinale. The sequence goes on from NC_055992.1 coordinate 68,691,089, forward strand.
TGCAAAACCTTAAAAGCAGACACCAGGCATGCATCAAAGCCTTGTTCACAGATACTTGTGTGAGAATGAAAACAAGAAAACGAACAATAAGGAAACATGTTCATCACCAGCAGTGAATGTTTTCATCTCATGGATTACATGCTTGCTCTAAAATGATAAATGATGCACCGTAATTGTAGACGAGTGGTAGAATTTTGGAAATGCAATTTTGAAATGGAAGTTCTGGCTCCTTTTTATCTTTTAAATGAGTTAGCACACCAGGCTGTGTCAAAATTAAGAACCAAGATATGACTTTTGCAGCAGTAAAATTTACATTCTGTTATTGTGACAACACTAACCACACGCTAATTTCTTGACAAAGTTTTTCAAGAAAGACCAAGTTATGGGTTTGAGAAGAGTAAAAGGTAAAAAGCATTTAATGTCCGAAGCAAAATTTTCTTGGGGAAATTTTAAACAAATAAAGCTATGTCATTAGCAAGACTTAAAAGTGTAGCTATTCTGTAATGCACTAACATCTTGTAATTAAAACTAAGTTACTAATCAGAAAATTCAACAATTGAACTTGGATTCGATGCTCTAATCCAATTTGTTGTACTTCAGTGCCTCTTTGTTGTTTCATCTCAAAAGAAACAAAATCACTGAAGAAGGAAATACATTTAAAAAAAAATTCCTTAGCGGAACCAAACAATCTAATGTCAGCCCATTAACATGAAAAAAAATAAATCAAATGCAATAAAATGTTTAGACCTTTTGAACTTGACAACATATATGACTTGTTTAGGTATAAAACCCAAACCTGTCTTCCATCCATGCAACGTTGTACAAGTCAACAAGGCAAGTCATATATTTCGGTGGTGGTGGAGGATCCATCCCAGGACAGTAGGTTCCCCAGCTTCTTTCAATAGCATTGGATGCTGTTGTCACATATACATTAAGGTCTTCTGGCATTAAACCTTCAAAGATACTGTCACTCTCACATGCTTCCACATAAATAATCTGTTCAAACGAACACCAACAAAGATCAGCAATTAACTTGGTTATAATACACATTTTGTAATCAAAAGTTACCCATTAGCTACACTCACACAATTATAGAATTTACTACTACCTTGTTTCAAGGCAAGTCATGAGAATCATCTAATAAGGCACATAAACGTAAAAAATAATCAACAAGTCACAAGCAGCCACTGTAAAGTGTCCAAGTACCAAGTGTATGTTAAATATGTAAAGGGAGACAAAAAAGAAAATCATCATAATTAAAAAGAAAATCATCATAATGTATACCTATAGAAGTGGTTAATGACCACCTCTATAGAATTTTCCAATCTAGAAAACTGCCCTTTAGAAGCGGTTATAACCAGTTCTAGAGGTCTAGTTATAGGAACGGGTAAAACCATTGCTATTATTGAATTGCGAATTTAAAAAAAAAAATCCTATTTTCTATTGTACCTGTAGAATTCCAAATCAAATGATCAATTTAAATCAATTGACAATATTCATATTTCATTTCACAAACTTAATTTATTTCCATAACACATAAATATAAATTGGATTACCAAATCAACACATACAATTTGTATTTCATTTCAAAATATTCATAACATTTAACTCCACACTATAACACAAACATAATATTTTCTTCAATCTCCAAAATATATACAACCTTCAATAACAAGTTTTCTCCACCAAAAAAAACATCAAAAGGCATGTGCTCCAAACAAAAAAAGGCATGTGCTCCAAACGACAAAAGACATGTGCTCCAACCTTCAATAGCAACCTTCAATAGAACCACCAAATTATATTCTATCAACATATTTCAATATATAATGAAAAAAATTATTTAACAAAAGCTTGTATCAAATTAAAAAGGTTGAATTAAAAAGGTGCTCCTCCCCACCTACAACACCAGCCCACAACTTCCACAGATGCGATAATCTTGTTTGATAATGCATTAATGGCACATCAGTTTAGTCCCCCCATTGCAAGTTGATGCTTTATAAAAAAACACCTCACATTTTTCTTCATTGTATAGACAAATAAAACACTAAACAAAGGTTCCGGCTATCGAAAATGCATCAGAAAATAATGCATTGCACTATATGTTAGCCTATACATGGAACAATTGTTGCACATCTTTAGCAAAGTACTTCCAGATACCATTATGTAGCTATTTGTGATGGTCATACCTTCATGGATTTGAAACAATAACCAAATAGAGCAGTTTCAGCTCTGATGACATTAAAAGATATTTCGTTTATGGCATCTTTGTCATTTTCAACTTCAAACAAGTAATAAAGAGCAAACATTATATATGTGTACTACACGCTATTAGCCAGATGTAATATATGCACTTTCATACAATGAACTTGCCTACATGAAAGAAAAAACATGGCAACAAAACAATGGCTGGATTATATGAAGTTCAAAGAAACATAGCAACTTAAAGAGTGCTGAAACTAGATGCAACAGGCAATTGGCTGTATGGTTTTTTTAACTTTGAAAGAAAAGAATGGAAAATCACATATCAAAGAAAGCACATACATTTTTGCTTCATCCAAGCTTCGACAAAATCTTGCCTGCTTGCACTTTAGATGCAAAGAGGAAAGGAGGCCATTGAGAAACGGAATAGCCTGTTTCAACTTGATCCTATAAAACAATTATTAAAAATAACCTTTAATAGTCTACAATTCAAAATAACAAATCCATAATCGCATATTGGTTTCTGAAAGAAGCACAATTTTGATGTAAGGCTCCTCTTTTATTCTAAGATCCGAAATCTTCAGTATCCAATCCAAAGTTTTTTAAAAAAAGTAGAGAAAATGGCTTTGATGAGATAATGTAAAATACAACAGCTCTTAAATAAGAACTCAACCTTGCAAAATCATGAGTCCCAAAAAACTGTACAAGGATAGATTCATTTGTCCGGGAGGGCTTCAAAGCGTTCTTAGGACCAAAATTTGATTCACTAACAACAACTACTGGCCACATAGCATGCCCTATCAATGAGAATGTATATAAATAAGAAGATTCTTTAGAAGACTATGCAAGTACCAAACATCTGCAGCCCATCTAACAAAGACAAATACAAAATTATGATATTCATGATAGTAGTCCCAACTGTTGGCATTTCAATCTAGCAATCAAATGTGAAGCAATGTAAAGTTTTTACAAAGCCACTAGCTACAAAGCATGTAACGCAACAAAGTAAAGTATTAAATAATAAATTTACATTGCTATCATATTAAATCTTCAAATAATGTCGAGAACTTTTATCAAATTTAATCCCAACATCTACAATACTAACATTTTAAATAATTATGAAGATAATCATAAAGAAAATCTTTTCAAAGTTCAATCAATTTACTGCATATAAAAATACCTAATTTGTAATCAGCAAGAAACATATAAGATAACTACACCATAAATTTACACATGCCTGTAAGTTTTGCCCAAACAAGTTCACCTGGTTCAAGACCTTGACAATCATGAAAGTTAAGTGCTAAAGCAAGCAATTCATTGTAATTTAGGCCTTTCTTCTCTTAGTTGGGGACACCACATTTCAAACATAAATCCTTCATTTCTACACAAGATAAATGAAACTTTATCTTTTCATTTGAGAGAATCAAATGCTCGACATCATCATCCACATATTTAGCCTGCACTAAGTTGAGTTTGTTTGAGTTAAAAGATAAGGCATAATGTGTATTGAGTAACGATTTAGGGATACGTAGGAAAATACATATTAACTGTTAACATATCAGCAACTAATCATGATAAAAAGAACATCAGAAGAACGAAAGAACATAAGCAAATGAGCTTTCAAATTTCCATAAGCGAACTAGAACATATCACAGGCTCCTTATTTCATTTAACGGAATACCACGAAAGAACTAAACAAGAGAAACGATGTATAGCAAGCAAAAGGTGAAGCTTCCAGACTGATGGTCTTTGGGAGGTGTTAGGAGATTAATGAATGATTGACCAGACAAAATTCAATACATACTCTATGCTGCTTGGTGTCTGAATTGTACTCCGTGATGGAACCCTTGTACCAATCACCATCTATAGGCCAAAGAACCTGAAAAGGCTCAGTTAAAAGCTGATATCCACAGAAAATCATTTAGTCGGATACACAGACAGTCATGGGAATTACTTGCCTTGAATTCCAACCCAATCAATGCATGCGGGTCTACGCCTTCAATTTCCAACCTACAAGAATAGAGGAAGCACCTAAGTACATACTGCTGCTAAAAAATCCAAGAGAAAAACAATTCAACTTCTCCCATGAAACACAATTCAGTATTAAATAATCGGCATAGTGGTGAAGAAGAACTCACTCTACCCAATTTTTCACTTTGCTCCACCCAGAAGAATCCTTCTAAGGACCATGAACGTTCTTTCTCGCCTCAGAAAAATTGACCCTCTTACGGCCTTCATTTGATCGCAATCGCAACCTGGACATACTACTCAAAGAACCGGAACTAGATCCCAACCTAAGCAATTCGTACTTCATACAGTCCTCGCCTTAACAATCCTCACATCCCCGAGCGACTCAGCCGCGACGTCGAGCCTCCCCTTATCATCACCCTCACCCGACTGTTCCAAACCCGATTCGATCCAGGGCCGCTTAGCCCTCCGCTGGTAGACCAGTAACGGCTTTGCGGCGTCACCATTGAACATTCCCATAGGCCCGACATCCGAGGGCTTATCCTTCCAACCCGCCTCCTCGCCCTCGCCCGTCGATTCGCCGGTCATCCTGGCCTTCACCTTCTTGGACGCGACGGAGGAGGATCCGCTAGGGCTGACGCAGGGAACGGAGGAGGAGTACACTCGGCCGAGCGGCAGCTAGCGCATGGGGTGCTCGACCTCCTCCTCATGGAAGAACTCCTCCGCTACGAGCACCATCGGCGACGGGGCGAAGCAGAGCCGAAGGGTTTTGGACCGCCTAGAGTTTCCACAGGACAAAGAGAGGGAAAGCGGAGGTTTTTTAATTTTCTCCTTCAGTCTACCAAAATCGCCCGTTTCCCGCCCTGACTGAAACTCCAATGCACAAAGGTGTTGTTGCAAAGAGGGAGATGAGGTTGAGAGAGATGGTCGGAGGTTTAGGTTTAGGTTTAGGCAGAGAGATGGTCGGGCGGGATATAGGTTTAGGTTTGGAGGGAACTTCATAGTGTTGCAAATTTTGGCAAGTGGGAAAATTAAAATATTTTATTTTGGTTTATTAACACCAGATTTTAAAAACCGCTGTTAAAATCGATGTCTATTAACGAAAAAAAGGCGCTCATAGACATCACCTAAAAAACCGATGTCTATGAGCAAAAATCTGCGCTCATAGACACCGGTTTTTGGAAAAACCGGTGTAAAATACTCAAAGACATCGATTTTTGCTTAAAACCGTTGTTGTTCCACCGATGTCTATGAGGGTTTTTGTTGTAGTGAATACTCAATTACTAGTTCATTACATGCTCTTTATTACATCCTCATTTGAAGCTACTAATAAGGTCCTTAGGTAGCTCCTTATTAAGTCTACGACGGTTTATAAAATGGGGAGGAGGCTCCTGAGATAAATAACCTCCCTCCCTTAGTTGCTAAATAACACCGTCTGTAGAATGGTTTAGGGTCCCTATGATGGATTGGACATATTTATCCTTAAACCCTGGAGAATCTAAGTAAGATAAGTGCTTATTCTCCCAACGCTCTTTTTCACCTTCCTTATAACTTTGTAGCTCAACCTATAGACTAGACACCTTGTCTTTGAAAGAGGTACTTTCTTTCTTAACCTGTTCTAGATCCTTTGAAAGAGAAGCTATCTCAGCATCTTGGGCCCTCATTTGTTCCTGTCCTTGTAACAATGCAAAGTCCTTTGAGGCAGAGTCTTGTGCATGTTTAGAAGAAAAGACATTGTGAAGTTTTCCCACCTTTTCTAGGATAGTAGCTTTATGGGAAACATCCGAGTGCTTTTTCTTTTAAAGCAGTTTCCATCCGAAGTCAAGAATTTAATCCATTCATTTGTATCTCCAAGGTCTTTTTCTCATCTTTTGTGGTCTTCAATAATTGGCAGTGATGTTGCAAATATTTTTCTAGAATAGACACCTGTTGAGCTTGGGAATGTATACACTCTGTAACGACCCGCCTTCTACTGACTAGGCTGTAAGGCCGATCGTTACGTAATGCTGTGCTAAATTACTATTGCGGAAATCTGGATTGATTAAAATTTTACTAAACTGATCTCTGTAAAATTCGAACTTAATATTCTAGGTGTACCTAGGGGTTGCACACATGCTAGGGAGGATAATCTATGCTTCTCGGATGTCCTGCTAGCTGTAATCAGGCATTTCAATCGATCCATGAATCGATTGGGCTGTCGGATCGATCCAGTGATCGATCCAGCTTGATACTGGCACAGAGAGGGACCCTGGATCGGTCGGCTGACCGATCCACAAGATATGCCGCTTCTGTGTGTTTCTGTGTGTGGCTGGATCCTACAACTTAGTGAGCTCATTACTAGGAGGAGGAGGAGCGGTTCTCAACTCTCTTATTTGGTTCTTCAAAGTATTATTCTCTCTTTCTAAAGCCATAGCTAGCTGACCCATATGTAGACTCGAAGTAAAAAACTGAACAAACTAATAACTCAATCATAGGGGATGATCACAAATTAATAAAATATGAATAAAATACTTACAGCAATAGAATGACAATTGTGATGGTCAGTGCGATCAGAAATACTTGTCCCCTTTATGGATTCTTGGCTTTGTAGCTAGGAATCAGCTAGGAGACCTTGTAATTGAAGGAGGCCATAAGTAGCAGAGACAGAGGCCTGTCCCAATTGGGAGGGCAATCCTTAAGCTTGCTTAAATAGAGAGGAAGGGAGAGTAGACGTTGAAGGCCCTGTAGAGGAGGAAGGTAGAGGAGTGGAACTAGGGAAAACAACTATTGATGGAGAGAGAGTTGAAGTAGATAAGACAAAAGTCGTGGGGTTCGGATTTGATCCAGTGAGAGCACTTAAAGGAGAAGAGACAGAGGATCTCTTGTAGGGTGTCCTCTTGGCTCTTGATATAGATGAAAAAGAAGCAAAAATCGGAGGAAGAAGCGGAAGAGACGTAGGCACATCAGGAACTATTTCAGGAGTAGAGATAACCGGAAGAATAGCATGAGACATAGGAATGAGTAGACCCGGCCTCATCATGTTAAGAACTAAAGTAGAACGGATATGCATATAAGGCATTGGTTCCTTACATTTCTCATGAGAAATCTCGCATGGAACAATGGGGACCTGCTCAAAAGTAGCAAAAGTATCCCGAAGGGGAGTGCCCCTAGTGATTTTCGATCTCTTACTCTTGATGACAAACGAGCCTTCTTCCTCTGAAGAAGCAGAAATCCCTTCAATTGGTTCATCTGGAGGAAGTAGGGCAAGAGTCGAAAGAGTATGATTGGAGCGATGAGCTTGTAATAATTCCTCCCCTAACTTATTCAATGATAATTTGGTTAGTGCTGCGTTTTTATACATAAGAGCTGGGAGAAGGGCATCGGCTTAGACAAATGAAAACCATATATCAGTAAGAAAATGATTAGAAAATAACAAATAAGCACACTTAAAAGGTATCCAACTTACCAAATGAAACCTCTAGTTCAGTGTCAACTGGACTTAGTCCAAAGGGAAAGAAGAGACCCTATGTAATTAACGTCGGTAGGTAGAATTTAGCACCCTTTAGTTTTGATAAGGAAGAGTGAATAATAGGGTCTGCAAGAATATCTTTTGGATTGGGCGGAGGAGGAAGATTGAATATCCAAGCTATGGGGTATGGAGGAGGAGAAGGAAGCCGTAGATAGAAAAAGTTATATCGCCATTCTTCTTGTGTGGGAATTCTATTAAATAAAATGGCATTATTAAGTCCGCCTAGGCTTTGCCCGATCGGGTGTTCAAAGAGAACCTAATGTTCGTTCAGCCTTCACCCGGCTAAACGCCTATCAAGAACTATATAGATAAGGTTAAATATCTTTGAGTACATCCGGGCTTTGCTCAGTCAGGTGTTCACAGTGAACCTTATGTTTGTTAAGCCTTTACCTGACTGAACGCATATCAAGAACTATATAAACAAGGTTAAATATCTCTAAGCCCATCTGGACTTTACCCGACCGGGTGTTCATAGAGAACCTTATGTTCATTCAGCCTTTACTCGACTAAACGCGTATCAAGAACTATATAGATAAGGTTAAATATCTCTGAGTCTGTCCGGGCTTTGTCCAGTCGGGTGTTCACAGAGAATCTTATGTTCATTCAACCTTTACCTGCTCAAACGTGTATCGAGAGCTATATATATAAGGTTAAGTATCTTTGGGTTCGTCTAGGCCTTTCCCAGCTAGGTGTTCACAGAGAACCTTATGTTTAATTGGCCTTTTGCCCCGCCGATCATTTGTTAAGAGTTTTATAGGGTTAATTACCTTTAGGCCAGCTCAGGTTTTGCTCGATCGAGCGCCTATAGAAATCCTTACGTTCAATTAACCTTCGCAAAACTGATCGCATGTTAAGAGCTTTATATAAGGCTTAAATACATAGAGCCTAAACGACCTTTCGTCTTGTCAAATTCTTCTAAGTCCAACCAACAATTAACTGACCCAATGCCCTATTTCTTATTTTCATCATAAGGCCTTAGAGTTCTTATATCTTACTAGACTTGCAACTGGTCGACCCTATACAAGCGTTCTGCTTTGGAACTATGCAAACGAGATTTAAGAATTTCGAGGCCAAGCGATCAACAGAACCAGATAACTAATACCACTCTATCTCCACTTTGGTCGTCACCTCATCTTGATTTGACCTTCACGTCATCTCCTAAACCCACTCGCCATAACCCGTATCACTAGTCTCCCCTTTAAGTCTAGTCGAAGGAGATGCAGGTGACTGACTAGACCTAAGTCTTATTTTCTTCTACTCACCCTCTTACTAAGGTCATTCCAACATTCGTGCTTAGATTCATGTTTTTTTACACTTAGTGACTTTTCTGAAAATCATTTATTGATAACTGACTATTTTATAAGGAAGAAGTATTACAGACAGGTAGAAAAAATATTTGGGACACAAAAAGGCATCACTCATCACGTCTCTCATAAATGACCATTTATGGGTAAATGCCACGTGGCATCACCACTCATTTTCTGCAATCTTTTCTGACATTCTCTGCTTCATGAACCGTAATGGCGTGCTTTGCCTAATGAATCAACAACACCTTTTTCCATGTAAATCAACTCTCCTTCTCCTTCTTTTTGTTTTAATCAAATGACTGCCCTTGAATTGTACTAGATAAAAACCCTAGACAACCATAATCCTTAACACTTTTCCTTTCATCTTCCCCAATCTCCCCCTTCAGCGATTTCCTTTCTTTGCAACCCTCTACATTTCCTTGCTTTTTCACCTCTCTTTACTACTTCTTTTCAAGATTCTAGTAAGTAATCCATCTCATTCTTATTCTTGCAATTTCTCATGACTGAAGAATCGTTTTCCCCCTGGTACACTCATACTCACTCGTATTTTAACAACTCCGATAGAGCTGCCCTTCGCCTTCGGTACGAAATCCCTAAAGATTATCATATTGTCATTCCTGAGCCCAACACTTATCCTCATCGCCCTCCTCCTAATCATATTACCTTATTTAAGGACCAACTAATGGTTTGTCTTTGTTTTCCTATTCCTCCCTTCATATCGAAGGTCAGCCAATACTTCGGCATTCTCCTGCAATAGTTCGCCCCTAATATTTTTCGTTATATGTGTGGGTTATACATGTTGTTTCATCTTTTTGACATTCTCTTTACCCCAAGTAACCTTTTTTCTATTTTCTTATCCTAAGAAATCAAAACCTGGGGTATTTCTTTTTCAATCTCATCCAAAGATGGTCTTCTTTGAAAAAATATCTTCCTCCAAGAAAGGTTGAAAATCTCACTTTTTCTTCATGAGACTGCCCAAGCCTGCCCCTTGGTCCACCAAATGGAAACCTCTTTTCCCCTACTTCCTGATCTGAATAGGCTCAAATAGGATCCTACTTTTCTTACTAATTCTAATAAATTGATTGGTCATCATTTTTTCATTCATAAATACTTGTGTGAAGATCTCCTACATTTGTTTGGCTTAAGCCCCATTCAAAAAAGGATGCCTAGTTCCTTAAGTAAGTTATGACCCCTTAGCCATTATCTTATTACTAACTAAAGCATTTTTTATTTTGTATAGTGGATGCTATTTTTGAGACCCTAATCGACAAGATGATTGTTCTCTTGCTAAAGAGAAAGAACTTTTAGCCGAGCAGGGCTTGCCATAAGTGTTCCATTTGGCGAAGCTTCTGGCAGTCAAGTAGCCCCCCTCTAGCATAGCAGCTACTTATGGGGAACCACCTTCTGATTTACCTCCCTTACCCGAGAATATTCCCTTGAAAGAGGAGGAAACTACTAAGAAGAAATGAAAAGGTGAAAACTAACATGGCCCCCTCTCCTAAGAGGAAAACACCTTATGCGCAAGAAGATCTTGTCCAAGGGGACATGGGAGGGAGAATGTCTCTTGCCTACACATGACTCACCCTTTTACATTTTCTCTTTACTCTCTGTTTAAGCTTCATTATCTTTGACATCCACTCGTTCCCATACTCTCCCCATATTATTAGGAGGTCAGTTAATGAATGCTTGGAAAGAGGCAAGAAAACAACTCAGTGAGCTTACACCTACAGAATTAGCAGACAAATATTCATATGAACAAACTAAGGTAACGTAACTTTTAATTAACCATTTCTCCTCCATTTTGGATACTACTAATAACATCTATTTTTTAATGTTGGGTGATGAGTATGAGTGTAGCTCAACAATTTCATGATTTGGCTCAGGAAAACGAGTCATTAAAGTAGCAAATTCCAGAGGCAACTTCTACCCATGCTTTTGAGAGAATATAAGAATTGTCTGCTCAACTCCAAGCAACTCAAAAATTGTCACAAGTCGAGCTTGATAAAGAAACTCAGTGGTAAACAACCATAAATAGTTTGGAATCTCAACTTCAGTTAGAGACTTTTCTCTAATTAAACTTAAAAACAAAGTTAGATGAACAGATTGCAAAGAGTCAACAATTATCCACTTAGTTGCAGACACTAAATGCTACTCATGCCTATGAGTTATTCATCAAAGTTTCTCAACTAGCAGCTAAAGACACCAAACAAGAGTCTTTATGTTTTAGCATGGAAAACCCAAACTATACTATCTGCTAACGAGACTGAGTTGACAAACACTAAGGCGAAATTGGAAGCTTACCAGGCAGGAGAAGATGAACGATTTGAGGAAAGGAAGAAGCTACTCTTTAAATCTCCTGAATTTAATAATCCTATCACCATATTGTAAGCTAGAGCCCTAGAGCCAATCATTTGATGATTGTATTTTGGACTTGTTGTATCATATTCTATATGAATAAAGGCATTTGGTTTTTGGTTATTATACTTACTTGTATTGGTGCCAAATAAACTAAGTATAAAAACGTCCTTGAGTAGAAGGTTCTCACCTATATCAATCGGTTAGTTGAACCGATAGTGAGATGTATAGGGAACACTACTCTTAATCATTCCTAGTCGAGTATTAACATTCAGGGACAATGTTAATGCAATAAGACTAGCATGTAGGTCAACTCGATGACTTGATCTCACAAGTCATGGATATAGAGATATCAAGTTGACACATGGGTATGCATTGGAGAATGTATACTGAATGACCCGCCATGAGAAAGTATCATGGATCGTTATATGAGTGTCATATACTTTCTCATGTGGCTATTAGTATGACTACTAGTCCTTAGACCTGAAGTCACCATGGTTCCCTACATAAGGAGTTATGTACTTTGGTTTCGTCAAACGTCACCCGTAACTGGGTGGACTATAAAGGCGATTACTGGGTATGTAACAAATTATGCGGAGGGATGTGAGTGATGTAGATGGGATCTATCCCTCCTATATGACGGGAGAGACATCGGTATTCTTGATAGAGTGAGACCACGAAGTGCATGGCCATGCCCAAATGAGTCAATATGAGATATTGAGCTCATTTGATTGAGTGAGTCTACTTGGAGTTCAAGATTTAGATTGATTAGAGGATGACACGGTCTATGCCTCACATTGATCAATCTAGATGTCTAGGATAGAAGGACACTTGTCATATATTGTGAGAAGTCACAATTAGTAGTCACAAGGTGATGTTGGATCTCAACATTCTTGTAACTTGGGTAGTAATGATGTATTGCTAGATACCGCTCATTACTTATGTTTCTAAATGAGTTTAGGGGCATTGCCAACGTTACAAGAACCTATTGGGTCACACACAAAGAACAAGTGGATGGAGATTAGGTTCATACGATGAACCAAGAGGATTAGATTCATTTGATGAATCAAATTGGATTAAGAGTAATCCTAATTAGGCTAATTGAGTTGGACTCAAGTTGATTCATGTGTTCAGTGAGTCTAATTTAGATTATGACTCATTGAATCAATTTAATTAAATGAATTAGATTCATTATATTAAATTGGCTTGAATTAAATGGTTGGATTAGATCAACCATGAGAGAGATTAAGTCAAGTTTGACTTGACTTGAGAGGAAGATGAAGAGTCAAGTTTGACTTGACTTTATGCCACCTCATTGGTGAGTTGGCATTAAGTGAACCAATGATGATGCTCCACATCATCATGGTTACTTAAGTGAAGTGCCACCTCATGGGAGTTACCAAGAGTTGTGACTCTTGGTATCCCATGGAGGTTACAAACCACTTAATTAGATGAAAAGAGTTTCATTTTTCAAGTGTAACTCTCATTCAAGTGATCTTCCTCCTCCTAAGCTCTCTTCTTGCTCCTTCTCTTCTCTTGGTCATGGGTTTCAAGTAAGGGAGAAGAAAGGAGAGTGAATCTAATCCAAGAAGAAAGGTTAGTGAAAGTCACATAGAGATTTTAGAGGAGTGTGTTCTCTTCTTTTCCTTTCTTCTTCTTCCAATCCTACCCGAGAGCCCTAGAGAGTGCTAGCACACTTGTGGTGCTCTCTTCTCCATTCTTTTGTGTTAGAGAACACATCTTGTTCGTGTGGATACTTCTAGAGGATTGTCTACGTTGATAATCACGAGATCCGGCGTACCGTTGGACGAGCGGGATTTGCGAGGGCACGCATCGAAGGTATAAAATGTTTTTCCTTTGTAGATCTACTATAGATCGAAGTTTGAAACTCGTACTCATATTTTCGAAAGTTTTCTTCGCACGGATCCAATGGCTAGGGGGTTTCGGGGTTTCCGCGACGCGAAAAAGCGGTTTTCGCGGCCCGAAAAACCCAACAGTGGTATCAGAGCCACGTGCGAAGCGAGTACGAGTTTAGATTCGTATTTTTATGAAAAATATAGATATGTAAACTTTCTGTAAATTCATATTTTTATAGTTTTTATGGGTAATTTTCTCATAGAAGCGAAGCACAAGTGTTTCGGCGCTTGTAGGCTTCTGCTACCGGGAAGTTTTTTCCAAAACGGCCAAGTTTCGCCCCAAAACTTTTTGGGACAGCGGGCTAAGGTGCTGTTAGATCGTAATGGAACCCTCGCGATGGTTAGATTGCGGGTAGGGGCGCTGCCCCTGGCCCCGCAAGGGGATTCGTTCCGCGATTGCGCCCGAAAACCGCTAAACGGAACCGCCGGGAAATTGTACTCGTAAAAAATGTAAAAATTATAGAAAAAATTACAGAAAATTATAGAAATATATAATTTTGAATTATATATTATTTTGTGATAGTCAGGGCCCAAAGACCCAATTTGATTGGATAATTCATGTTGTAATTCATAATATGGCCTGCGTGCCGTGATGTGATGTGCGTGTTGAATGTTTTTATTTTTCGCGACCTGCGCGTCGTGCCTTTCTATTTTATTCTTGTTGTAATTTAGATTTAGACTCGAATGTAACTCGAGTTTCAAAATGTAATGTAAATTTTGAAGCGGTGGAAGGTCCACTCGAGACAGAGTTACGAGGAGGGCGCGAGCAACACGAGGTGGTCAAAGGAAGGAGCTTGAGAAGCTGTTGACTTTAGGTTGACCATCCGATCTTCTCATTGGCTTGAGAAAATCGTAGTAGGGCCATGACATAATCACAAAAATTATTTGATTAATTATTTAATTAATTGTTTTGTGTGAATATGATGCATGCTAGTTAATTAAGTAATTAATTAGTGCCTTACGATTAGATTAGATCTAAGTCGTTCACATGATGCACCCTTCGATTAGATTAGATCTATTGAGTATATGATACGCATCATCGTTTAGATTAGATCTAAATCACGTCAACTCGTAATGCCTACCATGCCGTGATACCTACCACTACCTCGATCGCATGTTATTGTTGAATCTGCCAAAGTAGAGCAACACATACTATCTTGGTAGGGTACGGAGGGACAATCTTGGTCCCGCCTATCAACGCATGGGTGAGTACAACTCAATTAGATTGAGTATTCCTAGTTAACTTGGTTGGATCGAGTATAACTATAGACATTTTCCAACGACTGGAAAGATAGGTCAAAATCACATATATATTAACTCTCGGGCGTATTAGCCAAAGCTAACTCGAGTTTTAATATAAATGCGGATATTGATCCTATAAACAAGAGTTGCATAGAGATGTAATTGGTAATCGTTACCTACCGATCATACTAAGTCTTGGGCGTATTAGCCAAAGCTAACTCAAGGGTTAGTATGATGTGGATCTTGTCCCACATGAATTATAGAATTCAGTGGGAGCATCGTTTAGTTAAAGGCCTAATTAAATGATTAAGAATATGATATTTATTTCTGCATTTATTTATGTTGTAGATTACCATGACGTCGAATACGAACACCTTCTCTCTGCGACCTGTCCTTAAGAAGGACAAACTCAACGGAGCAAATTTCCTGGACTGGTACAGGAACCTGAGAATAGTTCTCACCCAAGAACGTAAACTGTACGTTCTGGAGCAGCCCATTCCGGAGGCTCCTCCTACCACTACCACGCGAGCAGACCGAGATGCTTACAAGAAGCATCAAGATGACGCATTAGATGTGTCCTGTCTTATGCTCGCGACCATGAACTCTGAGCTTCAGAAGCAACATGAGTTGATGGGTGCTTACGATATGGTTGAACATCTTTGTCACCTATATCAAGGACAAGCAAGGCACTGGAAGAGGAACTCCAAAGAATACCTGGAAGATCTTACGAAGAAGAAAAATAAGATTTCTACTTCAGGTATACATGTTATAGAAGTTAACCTCTCTATTTCTTCATCGTGGGTATTAGATACCGGATATGCTTCACACATTTGTACTAATGTACAAGCGCTGAGAAATAGCAGGGCATTGACGAAGGGTGAGATAGACCTACGAGTAGGCAATGGAGCACGGGTTGCTGCTATTGCTGTAGGAACTTACCATCTATCTCTGCCCTCTGGGATTGTACTAGAATTAGATGATTGTTGTTATGTGCCTGCTTGACTAAGAACATAATTTCAGTTTCTTGTTTGGACAAGAAAGGATTTTCGTTTATAATAAAGAACAAATGTTGTTCCGTCTATTTAAACGATATGTTCTATTGTAGTGCACCTCTGATAAATGGACTCTATATTCTAGATCTTGAGAGCCCTATCTATAACATAAATACCAAGAGGTTCATGTCAAATGACATGAACCAATCCTACCTCTGGCACTGTCGCTTAGGTCATATAAATGACAAGCGCTTATCCCAGCTCCATAAGGATGGTTTGCTGGACTCATTAGATTTTGAATTATATGAGATATGCGAGTCATGCCTACGAGGCAAGATGACCAAGACTCCCTTTAGTGGGCATAGCGAGAGAGCAACTGACATGTTAGGACTCATACATAGTGATGTATGTGGCCCTTTCAATATCGCTGCTAGAGGTGGTTATAGGTACTTCATAACATTTAATGATGACTTCGGTAGATATGGTTATATGTACTTGATGACACATAAGTCTGAATCCTTTGAAAAGTTCAAAGAATTCAAGAATGAAGTACAGAACCAGCTTGGCAAGAGTATTAAGATACTTCGATCCGATCAAGGTGGAGAATACCTTAGCCATGAGTTTCGTGACTATCTAGCAGAGTGTGGGATCCTATCCCAACTCACTCCTCCTGGAACACCACAGTGGAATGATGTATCCGAAAGGAGGAATCGTACCCTATTATATATGGTGCGATCTATGATGAGTCACACAGATCTTCCGACATACCTCTAGGGCTATGCTCTAGACACGGTAGCTTTTATACTCAACCGAGTTCCATCCAAGGCCGTGATAAAGACACCATATAGGATATGGACTGGGAGAGATGCCCAGGTCTCTTTCATGAGGATTTGGGGTTGTGAGGCTTACGTTAGACGTCAAGTCTCAGACAAGTTAGGACCCAAATCCGACAAGTGCTATTTCATTGGATATCCCAAGGAAACTATGGGATATTACTTCTACATTTCCAGTCAGCACAAGGTAGTTGTGGCAAAGACTGGGGTTTTTCTAGAAAGGGACTTTGTTTCTAGAAAGACTAGTGGGAGCGTGTTTGATCTTGAAGAAGTTCAAGATGTGAACAATAGCACTGATGCCTTGATGGAAATTGAACTAGAACCACAAAGTGTTGTGGATGATGATGTTCCACAAAGAGTTGAGGAACAACTACCAGTTCAAGTAGACATACCTCTTCGCAGGTCTGATAGGGTACGTCGTCAGCCTGAGAGATACTCATTTCTCTTGTCTGACCATGATGACATTATGCTCATAGAGGATGAGCCTACCACCTATCAGGAAGCTGTGATGAGACCAGATTCCGAGAAATGGCTAGAAGCCATGAGATCCGAGATGAAATTCATGTACACCAACCAAGTATGGACTTTGGTTGATCCACCTGAAGGGGTGAAACCCATTGGGTGCAAGTGGGTCTTTAAGAGAAAGACTGACATGGATGGACTTATCTATAAGGGTCGCTTGGTAGCTAAAGGTTTCATGTAGATTCATGGTATTGACTATGATGAGACCTTTTCTCCAGTAGCGATGTTTAAGTCCATTCGGATCATGCTTGCTATTGCAGCCGACCATGACTATGAGTTATGGCAGATGGATGTCAAAACCGCGTTTCTGAAAGGAAACCTACTTGAGGATGTGTACATGACACAACCTGAGGGTTTTGTAGATCCACAACATACTAGCAGAGTATGCAAGCTACATAGGTCCATTTATGGACTAAAGCAAGCTAGAGCCCTAGAGCCCTAGAGCCAATCATTTGATGATTGTATTTTGGACTTGTTGTATCATATTCTATATAAATAAAGGCATTTGGTTTTTGGTTATTATACTTACTTGTATTGGTGCCAAATAAACTAAGTATAATAACGTCCTTGAGTAGAAGGTTCTCACCTATATCAATCGGTTAGTTGAACCAATAGTGAGATGATATAGGGAACACTACTCTTAATCATTCCTAGTCGAGTATTAACATTCAGAGACAATGTTAATGCAATAAGACTAGCATGTAGGTCAACTCGATGACTTGATCTCACAAGTCATGGATATAGAGATATCAAGTTGACACATGGGTATGCATTGGAGAATGTATACTGAATGACCCGCCATGAGAAAGTATCATGGATCATTATATGAGTGTCATATACTTTCTCATGTGGCTATTAGTATGACTACTAGTCCTTAGACCTGAAGTCACCATGGTTCCCTACATAAGGAGTTATGTACTTTGGTTTCGTCAAACGTCACCCGTAACTGGGTGGACTATAATGGCGATTACTGGGTATGTAACAAATTATGCGGAGGGATGTGAGTGATGTAGATGAGATCTATCCCTCCTATATGACGGGAGAGACATCGGTATTCTTGATAGAGTGAGACCACGAAGTGCATGGCCATGCCCAAATGAGTCAATATGAGATATTGAGCTCATTTGATTGAGTGAGTCTACTTGGAGTTCAAGATTTAGATTGATTAGAGGATGACATGGTCTATGCCTCACATTAATCAATCTAGATGTCTAGGATAGAAGGACACTTGTCATATATTGTGAGGAGTCACAATTAGTAGTCACAAGGTGATGTTGGATCTCAACTTTCTTGTAACTTGGGTAGTAATGATGTATTGCTAGATACCGCTCATTACTTATGTTTCTAAATGAGTTTAGGGGCATTGCCAACATTACAAGAACCTATTGGGTCACACACAAAGAACAAGTGGATGGAGATTAGGTTCATATGATGAACCAAGAGGATTAGATTCATTTGATGAATCAAATTGGATTAAGAGTAATCCTAATTGGGTTAATTGAGTTGGACTCAAGTTGAATCATGTGTTCAATGAGTCTAATTTAGATTATGACTCATTGAATCAATTTAATTAAATGAATTAGATTCATTATATTAAATTGGCTTGAATTAAATGGTTGGATTAGATCAACCATGAGAGAGATTAAGTCAAGTTTGACTTGACTTGAGAGGACGATGAAGAGTCAAGTTTGACTTGACTTTATGCCACCTCATTGGTGAGTTGGCATTAAGTGGACCAATGATGATGCTCCACATCATCATGGTTACTTAAGTGAAGTGCCACCTCATGGGAGTTACCAAGAGTTGTGACTCTTGGTATCCCATGGAGGTTACAAACCACTTGATTAGATGAAAAGAGTTTCATTTTTGCAAGTGTAACTATCATTCAAGTGATCTTCCTCCTCATAAGCTCTCTTCTTGCTCCTTCTCTTCTCTTGGTCGTGGGTTTCAAGCAAGGGAGAAGAAAGGAGAGTGAATCTAATCCAAGAAGAAAGGTTAGTGAAAGTCACATAGAGATTTTAGAGGAGTGTGTTCTCTTCTTTTCTTTCTTCTTCTTGCAATCCTACCCGAGAGCCCTAGAGAGTGCTAACACACTTGTGGTGCTCTCTTCTCCATCCTAGTGTGTTAGAGAACACATCTTGTTCGTGTGGATACTTCTAGAAGATTGTCTACGTTGATAATCATGAGATCCGGCGTACCGTTGGACGAGCGGGATTTGCGAGGGCACGCATCGAAGGTATAAAATATTTTTCCTTTGTAGATCTACTGTAGATTGAAGTTTGAAACTCGTACTCGTATTTTCGAAAGTTTTCTTCACACGGATCCAATGGCTAGGGGGTTTCGGGGTTTCCGCGACGCGAAAAAGCGGTTTTTGCGGCCCGAAAAACCCAACACATATCCATTACTAAAGCCTTCAAGCTTAGAACTGAAGGGGCCATAGAATAGTTAAAAGAAGGAGGCTACTTTACATCCCAACTCCTTGCTAATTTCCTTGATCACAAGAGATTACTAAAAAATCCCCCCTCCGATCTTTCTTCCAAACTGGTGTAATTAGTTATGTTTCTATATTCTGACTATGCTTTTTTAAAGAACATTGCAACAATCTAAGTATTAATATTTCTATATTTGCTAATAATTTATATTTTTATAGATGAGCTGGCATATAGGTGAGAGAGTAAGACTTAATTAATTTTGCTTAGATTCTATTTATCCTAACACTCATTCAACCCTCGCTAACTAGCCGAGTTTACCTCTGCTCGAGTCTTCCTCCATTTGGGACTAAATGTATTCCAAGTTCACTTTCGTCCGAGCTTGTTCTCTCCCAGGCTTAAACTTATTCGATTCTCATGACAAGCTGGACTACTTATGTTGCCTGCCGAAATAGAAACTTCACGACTCTCTTTCTTCTAATTTTAAGTTGACTTCGAATTTTATGCTCATTCTCAATACCCCCACCAATGCTTCAGGATGACGGCTTATTACTTCAATTATTGATGTAGGCCTCTCATTGGTGACACATGTGAGCCTGATGTCATAAGTGCATCCGTTTTTCTATGCCCACCGCCTCATCCAATCATCAAATGATTCTCATTTAATCTTGCCTTTAGTACTGCTAGGATCCGACAATCTCCCTCAATTAGCCTTTTTGAAGAATCCTTATAAACATTCAGCCAAAAATCCTAAGACTTCGTCATTTCTCATCCAACTCTCTATTCTTCTCCTCTTTGACCTTAGTTATCCTTTCTCTCAAAGATGTCGGAGCATAACAAGTGGTATGCTCAGTGTTCTTCCAGTTTCACCCTCCACGAACCTTACAACCTCCATCTAAACTACGGTATTCCTTCATATATAGTCATTCCTACCCCAAAAGATCGTCCTCACCATCCTCCACCAAAAAGCATTGCGATGAACAAGTCATATCGGGTCTCCGGTTTCCTCTACATCCTTTCTTTGTTGATGTTAGTCGATATTTCAACCTTCCCCTACACCAACTTATTCCCCAATCCCTCAACATCCTAAGTGGCGCTGTTATTATTTTTCGCTTACTCAATGCCCCCTTATCCCCTTGTCTATTCCACCATTTTTTTGTCCCCATCAAATAGAGAATGGTCTGTTCAAATTCCAAGCGCGTCCTAAGGCGATTTTATTCAATAAAGTTCCACCACAAGGGGAATGGAGAGATAAATATTTCTTATGCGTCTTCCCTTTCCTCCACCTTATCCTGTAATCTGATAATAGAGTCTTCCTCCTATCCCCAACTTGAGCAAATCCCCATAGATCCAACCTTCCGTCCCTCTATGGAGAAACTAAAAGGTGCCAAGTTCAACTTGCCTGCATTGACCATAGAAGGCTTATTATTTACTTTCGGACTTACTCCGATTGACTTAGAACTGAGTGCTTCCTTTAATGAGTTTATTCTTATTATAAATAATTGTTTGTCATATCTTGATCATTTATTATATAAGTTTTTTACCCATACTTGTTTTCATAGTTGAGGCTATTCGCCGAGCTTTTTTGTATAGAAATACTCAATTAACGAGAGCAGTTCTGATAAGCTAAGAGAAGATTTATTGAAGGAACGTCAACTTCATCAAGCTTCTTCATCCATTGGTCTACTTCCTTCAGCTAAGCCAACAAGAGAACCATCCTCTAGCTCCTCAGAACATGATAGTCCTTTCATTGCCAGGCACAAAAAGCCCCAAACAGAGGCTTCAGGTCCAAATTTACTTGCAATACTCATCGTCGGGCAATTTTCCATTACTTTGGCCGAGATTTCTTGTGATCAAGGTAAAGAGCCTAGGTCTCTGAAATATAGTCATTCTCATTTTTCTTGCTATGATGAGGCCAGGTCTCCTTATTCCTATGTCTTGTGTGATTCCCCTAGTTATTCCTCCTACCGAGACAACATCAGATACCGCAACTACTTCGCCAACTCTCTTACCAACCTTAGTCCCTCCTTCGACTGATCCCCACATGAGGCGGACCCCTTGTAGGAGATCCACCGGGCAAGTGTCTAAAAGACTAGTATTTGAGCAAAGTCTTGAGTTATCTAGGCAAACGTCATCCACCCAACCATCTCTTGCTCCATCACAATCACCCAATCTTTCCCTTGCTCCTCCTCCGTGGCCAACAACCTCAATTAGCTCTTCATGTCTCTTTAAGCAATCCCATGGGTTACCATCCCAATAAGGACTAGATTCTACCTCCCTTCCACCTTACAAGATACTTAAGATGAAAGGTTCATTGGATGAATCATGGTTACAAGCACAGAGACAAATACAAAGGAATATAATTTTTTAGTGTGTTGATGAACACAACCGTAATGCCACTGCAGTAAGTTTTTGATTAAATTTTATTTGCTCATTATTGTGAAGTATAATTCTATTGTTACTTTATTCAATTCTATACTTCAAGCCTCCATTTGGGTCAACTAGCTATGGATCTGGAAAGGGCTAACAAAGTTTTAAAAGATCGAGTGGAAGCGTTGCAAGCTGCCCCTACTATTCCCAGTGATAAAACGATTCAATTACAAGAAAAAATAGAGTCAAACTGAGCTTATCACTGACATGGAGAAAACTTTGTAAAACTATCGCCGATTTCTATAATCCCAAGAGATGGACAAGAAGAACTTAGTGTTGGTGATCATATGGCCGACTAGAAGGGGGGTTGAATAGGCGGTGCCTCCAAATTGATTGCTTCTCCCTACGATGTTAGTTTGCGTAGCGGAAATACAAACTAATACAAACACAAGTACGCAAGCTAAAGACTAAGAAATAATTGCAAACTGCTAACACATTTCCTTTAATGTGGTTCAGAGATTAGGGCTCCTACTCCACGACTGTTTGTAAGGTGGAGATCCCCAATCCTTTGGTGGATTAGCCTCCGGCAAGCTCCGTCTACTCAAGTCTCCTTGTGGGTGGAGAAACCTCACCACAACATCAACCAAGACCTCTTGGACACAAAGAAAACCTTAAGCACTTGTTGACTACTAATTAGGGTTAACCACCACTAATTTCATCACCTTGGCTAGCCATCCCAAGCTCCATCTTATAAAGCTTGGGAAGAAACAGCGAGGATGTTTACCGTTACCAATCGACTGGTGCCTGCCCAATGGCTCTCTCAACGGTTCTTTACCAGTTGACTGGTCCTTATACTAGTCGACTGGTCCTTGTCGTTCGAACACAGAAACTCTCTATGCTCATCCCCCCGTTGACTGGTCCCAGTACCAGTCGACTGATACAACCCTAAACTTAGGGTTTTCCTTCCAGAGTACATTTCTCTCGCACTCGGACCCTCACGACTCACTTGACTCTTCTTCGCAGCTTTGACCTCTTGTCTTCTAGCTTACTTCCTTTGTCTCTCATCGCTTGGATGCATTCAAGACCGCGGCTCATCCCCAATGCCATCCTTCGCGTATGCCTCGAAGTCACTTCCCTCGGCCCTTGTCCTTACTGCCTTGTCCACGGTCCCTCAGATTCTCCATCCTTCACCGGACCTGAAGCCATCAAGCTGAGTCATATGTGTATCCTGCAAACCTGCACACTCACATACACATATCAAATACAAGAGTTAACCTAACTTAAACCCTTTGCACAAACATCAAAACACATGGTCACACCGGACCATCGGGATTGCTCCAACAATCTCCCCCCTTTTGATGTTTGGCAATATGTTTAAGTTAGGGACAATAAATGGCAAATAACAATGCTAATAATAAATGGACTTACGTTGCCAAGGCTACACACTTGAACTTACATCGCTAAATGGACTTACATTGCCAAGACTACTCAACTTGGACTTACACCGCCGAATGGACTTACGTTGCTAAGGCTACACACTTGGACTTACACCGCCGAATGGACTTACGTTGCCAAAGCTACACAACTTGGACTTACACTACCAAATGGACTTACGTTGCCAAGGCTACACACTTGGAGTTACACCACCGAATCAATATGTACCATGCATTGGAACCTATCACAAGACTCCCCCTACACCTAAGCTCCCCATTGAGCTAGGAAGTTTACCACAGGGATAGTTAAGAACCTATTACAAGGCTTCCCCTACACAAAGGTACTTAAGGTTTTCCCAACTAAACCTTACTTATTCCCTTTGCCTAACATTAAAAAGCTTCCAACAATATTCCAATTTTCAAAAACTTGATCATCAAACTGACCCTAAATTCATGTATTTATCTCCTCTTGATTTCATACACCTAAACGAGCTAACTCAGTCAAAACAAATTCTAAAAAATAGTATCAGCTTGGTATCTGTCTGTTAGAATGTATATTAAAAGCCTAACTTTTTGTATAAATATATATTTTGAAATAAGAATCATGTTGGTCAAATATCTTCATTTATGTTAAATGTAGTTGTTCATTTAATTTATATTGTAAAAAAAATGATAATCCCAATTAGCCTCATTGACTATCTCTGGGGGTGACCGGCCCGGTCCCACGGAAGTTTCCCACCGCCACCAGGGTAAATCGGGGAGTGCACGCAGCGACTAGCCCAGAAGCCCAGCATCCTTTGATTACGCCCCCCATTTGGAGGAAAAATTCTTGCAAATACGCCGTAGCTGGGGTTCGAACCGCGGGTGCTTGGGAGACAACCTGGATGTCCTATCGCGACACCATGATAACATGGTGTGTGATGTCACACAAAAGATCATGTTATCAGTTTCTTATAAATTATAAATAGTAGCTCACGACCAAAATGGATAGGGACAAACCATTGGAACAGTCGTAGTGTGATTTAGTATTAGTTTATCTTGACTATAAAATTACACTAGTACACTCTTAGTGTATTGAGCAGGACCATTTGAGGTTGTTCTTTTTATATTGATTGCATGAAAGAACAAGACCTATGTTATTATAGAAGTGCGTACTCTTAATCCCGATATAATGACAAACACATATATTTAATATTTATTTCTTTAATTTATCAATGGGTGAGATTTAGTTCATTAAATCAATAGACCCGATAAGTTGAGAAATAATATTATTTATATGGTGTGTTGTTGATTATAGAAGGAACTGTGTCCTAGTTATCTAGGTTGATGATGTCCCATTGAGGAACTCATAAGGGTTGTCATGTAAATCCTGTAGGTGGATTTAGTCCGGCATGACAATAAAGTTGAGTGGTACTACTCTTGGAGTTAGATGTTAATTAAGTGAGTGTCAGGAACTCAGTGAGTTAGATGGACATTAGATATCTTAAATACAGAGAGATTAACGCATTCATGTTAAGAAGGAGCCCATAATATAATTTGGGAATGGTGCGGTAGTTCAATAATAACTCTTTAGTGGTATGAGTTATTATTGATGAACTTGAGTTAGGTGTTCGGGGCGAACATGGGAAGCTCAAGCTCATCGGGAGATCAAAGTCAATTCCTCCTCTAGGTCCCTATTGTAGCTTCTTATATGAAGCCTATATCCACCCAAAGCCTAGCTTCTTAAGCCTAAGCTAGGGTCGGCCAAGCCTTGCTTAGTGTCCAAGCAAGGGGTCAGCCAAGCTAAGCTTGGAGCCCAAGCTAGGGCCGGCCAAACCTTGCTTGGTGCCCAAGCAAGGGGCCGACCACACATAAATTAGAAAAGGAAATTTTATTTTTGTTAAAATCTTTCCTTTATAGAGATCCATAAAAAGGATTTAAAAGAATGATTGTAATTATAAAACTTTCCTTTTTTAGATTAGTCACAAAAGGAAATAAAAGGAGTTTTTATCTTGTTAAATCTTTCCTTTTATAGAGATCCATAAAAGGGATTTAAAATAGTGATTTTAATTATTGAAATCTTTTCTTTTATAGAGATCCAAAAAAGGGATTTAAAAGAGAGATTTTAATTTTATAAAACATGTCTTTTATAGCTATCCACAAAAGGGATTTTAAAAGAGAGATTTTAATTTTTGTTTAAAATCTTTCCTTGTTTGATGAAGAGGTTATGGCCGGCCATGATAGAGGATTAAAAGGAAGTTTTAATTTTGTCTTAAAATTTTCCTTTTTTGTATTCACCAAGGATTATAAAAGAAGAGGAGGTGGTGCCTTATGGTTCAACACATCTTCTATTTCATCTTCCCTTTCTTGGTGCCCGACCCTTCATCATCTTCTTCTCTTCTTCTTCTTTGTGGCCAATGACATCAAGCTTGGAGTTCCTTTGGTGGCCGGGTACTTGGAGGTGAAGAAGGAGAGAAAGGAAGTTCTCTAGTTGTGATCTCCCTTTGGTGGTCGAAAGCTTGGAAGGAAGAAGAAGGTTTGGGTGAATTTTATCTTGGTAGATCGTCGCCCACACGACGTCCAAGAGGATGAGAGGAATACAATAGAAGATCGAGAGGTTATTAAATCTTAAAAGAAAGGTATAACTAATTATTAGTCTCCGCATCATAATTAGTTCATATTCTTTCAATGAATCCTGGAATACTGACACAAGAGGCTATCGATTTTAGGCTATCAGTTTTATGTTATCAATTTTATGTTTTGATTTCATGTTTCGATCATGTGCTTCTATTGAGGTCTCTTTAGTTAAACTGAGGTTACTGTAAGAAGTTTATACATTGAATTTCTTTAAAAGGCTTTGTCTAGGAAGTGATGGATGATCTCATACCCAAGAAGGCCTAGTACCTTACCATGTTTAACATGGAAGCTAATCTTTGAAATAAATGTTTAATCATCTTCTGTAATATGGGTTAACTTCTGAAGAACATATCGGTTGAATTTGGAGTAAAAATGTTAAGTTTCATTTCCAATCCAAGTTTAACTCCTGAAGAGTAACTTGGATTAATAATGTTAAGTATCGTTTGCAATCCAAGTTTAACTTTAGTAGAGAATATGGGTATCTAGGAAAAGTTCTGTGCTTGTATAAATTTTTTGTACAAGGGAATAGAACGGAATCCAGGTGTAGCAACCAACACTTTCTACTACCTCCAACATTAGTCGACTGCCCTCTTTGATACAACCTCATAGAAGCATTCATTATGTGGTTGAAAAGTACTGTGTTACCAGTCAACTGGTAATTACACCAGTCGACTGGTAACCTTTTCTAGTCCAATTCAGCATTCTGAACTCAATTTCAGAAATGCACCAATAATTCCACAAACATCCAAAAATTTCTAAATTTTGTGGAGAGACATATTTTACCAATGTCTATTTGGAAAAATACATTTAAAAATGTATATATCTCAGATCCCAAGATTGACATAAAATCTTAAACTAACTAAATGGTTCAATTGAATATTGACCTTAAGTCCTAGTTTTGGCTTCCTCTTGATGTATTTGCCCATACTAAACCACAATGCATCCCTAGCATTGGGTTATATGACATATATACATCCAAAACCAATTACCATGCAATATGACCCCAATGTCATATTTCCTTGCATAAAACACAGCATGTATGCCAATTCCCTAGGTTTGAGACTCAAATACGTCTCCAAAGTCCCTTTGCACATTCCATGACCCATCTAGAAATCCAAGCAATACCCACCTGAGATTCATTGGCCATAGGTCACAAATTAACTCTTTCAGCTCTTCCTAGTGCTCTTAACCTTAGTCACCTCCCTAGGTGACTCATCCACAATTGTTAGGCCAATCGGTACACCTCTGGTGATACTTTATCTTTGGTTAATTTCTCCTTACCTTTAAATGGTTTTCCCTTTCCATTTATTGACTTCACCTTGCTATAGTCATATGCAACCCTAGCATAAGACTTTCTCTTAGCCTTGGAGACACTAGATCGGTATCCTAAACCCGATCTATCATTGTTGGGTCTTTGGCTACCCAACACCATACCTAATCCTCTAAATCCAACATTGAATCTTTCTAGGGTTTTCTCCAACTTATCAAACTTTGCCTTCAAAGCTTGATTCTCCTTTTCTAGGATCCTAAACCTAGAGTCAACATGTCCACCTTGGACATTCCCAGATCTACCCATTTTTCTAGGCATATGTCTCTCCTTCTTGGGATTTTTGCCTAGGTTCTCCATTACCTTCTTCTCCTTAGGTAATGAGAATTTAACATGTCTAGGTTTTTCATGAATTGGTCACCTAGGGTATGATCTACATTTATCCTATTTCTATCATGATATCTAAAACTAAAATTTTGCATGGGTAAATAATGACAATTATTCCAATCATGCATGGAAGAATAAGAATTTGAATTATAATTAGGGTATACCTCTCTTACCCTTGAAGCTCCCCCTCGACTTGAGATTCTCTCCTTCTTCTCCCATTTCTTTAGATGTGCAAGCTTCTTGATCTCCCTCTTCTTAGCGAATTTGATGTGGTAGTGTCCCTTCTCCCCACACGTGAAGCATACTATGTGCATCCTCCTCCTTTGGGCTTCGTCATTCCTACAACTCTGGCTAGTGATTAAATTAACTTGAATGGGTTTAGGAGTTACCTTCTTCTTACCAATGGACACCTACTCTTGTAGTGTCCCTTCTCATTGCACCCGAAGCAAGTGATGTGGTCCTTTGACTTCACTTCGGTGGAGGTGCTCACTAGGTTGACTTCCATGACTTCTTGTTCGCTTGTCTTAGATTCTTCTTCAACCCATGAGGATGTTTCCTCATCCATACTTGTGGATGACATTTCTTCATCCTTCTCCTCTTCAGATGTTTAGCATGGCTCAACTTCCATTTGCTCATCCTCAACTTGAGTAATTAAACCTATCTCCTTGGGTTCTTCTTCTTCTTGTGTAGATTTAGGTTCTTCCCCTAGAACAATCTTCACTTTGCTCCATAAATCGTGGGCATTCTCATATTCACCTACATCACTTATCACATTAGATGACAATATATCTATTAAGATTGATATTACCTTATCATTTACCTTCAATCGTGAGGTTTGTTCCTCCGTCCAATATTGTGGTCAGAGTCTCTTCCCTTTCTTATCTCTTGGAACTTCGAACAGCTCCTTGACCACCATCATGGTGTCTTAATCTATATCAAAGAAGACCTCCATCTTCATCATCCAATACGTGATGTCTCATAAGCCTCCTCCTTCAAACTTCGGATGTGCTATCAAGTCGGCCATCTTCTTGTAGTTTCTCTT
This sequence comes from Zingiber officinale, assembly GCF_018446385.1. Taxonomy (NCBI): domain Eukaryota; kingdom Viridiplantae; phylum Streptophyta; class Magnoliopsida; order Zingiberales; family Zingiberaceae; genus Zingiber; species Zingiber officinale. The sequence continues at coordinate 68,719,475 of NC_055992.1, forward strand.
CTCGGTGGTTAGTCTGGTGAAGTGCGACTTATCCTCTGATACCACTTTTTGGGGATAATATGGCCGGCTAGAAGGGCGTTGAATAGGAGGTGCCCCCAAATCGATTGCTTCTCCCTACAATGTTAGTTTGCCAACGAAAATATAAATTAATACAAAGACAAGTACGAAAGATAAAGACTAAGAAAGAAATGCATACCACTAACACGTTTCCTTTAACGTGGTTCAAAGATTAGGGTTCCTACTCTATGGCTATCTGTAAGGTGGACGATTCCTCAATCCTTCGGTGGATTAACCTTCGGCAAACTTTGGCTACACAAGTCTCCTTGTGGGTGGAGAAACCTCACCACAACACCAACCAAGACCTCTTGGACATAAAAAAAACCTTGACCACTTGGTGACTACTAATTAGGGTTAACCACCAATAATTTCGTCACCTTGGCTAGCCATCCCAAGGTCCATCTTATAGAGCTTGGAAAAAAAATATCAAGGCTTTTTACCGTTACCAGTCAACTAGTCCTTGCACCAGTCGACTGGTGCCTGGCCAATGACTCTCTCAACCGCTCTTTACCAGTTGATTGGTCCTTGCACTAGTCGACTGGTCCCAGTACCAGTTGACTGATACAGCCCTAAACTTAGGGTTTTCCTTCCCGAGTACATTTCTCTCGCACTTAGACCCTAACAACTCACTTGACTCTTCTTCGCAGCTTTAACCTCTTGTCTTCAAGCCTACTTTCTTTGGCTCTCGTCCCTCGGATGCATTCAAGCCCATGGCTCATCCCCAATGTCATCCTTCATGTATGCCTTGAAGTCGCTTCCCTCGGCCCTTGTCCTTACTACCTTGTCCGCGGTCCCTCGGATGCTTCATCCTTCATCGGACCTGAAGCCATTAGGGTAAGAAATATATGTATCATACAAACCTGCACACTCATATACACATATCAAATACAAGGGTAAACCTAAGTTAAACCCTTTGCCCAAACATCAAAACACATGGTCACACTCATATACACAGTTACAAAGGAGTGAGCCCAAGCTTCAAGTGGAGAGGGCCCTAAAAGAGAAACCCCTCTCAGATTTAGCTCTCAAGACTACTTTATTAGAAGAACTAAAATCATCCCATGCATCCAATCTTCTAAACTAACCCAAGAGTTAACTACTAAGGATTTTTTGTTACTGGCTAATTAGGAGAAGTTGAGAGCCCAAGATACAAAAATAGAATCATTACTAGCTAAACTAGATCAGATCAAAACCAAATGGGCTACTCTCCAAGTTGAGTGAGACGCTTTAATCTGAGCTACAGTCCTATAAGGTAGGGGAAGATGAGCGAGGTGAAGATAAACGAAGAACTTATCTCAACTCTCTTGCATTTGGCAAAACATTTACCACCCTTATTGAGAAGACTCTTAGCCATCCAACTGGAGGACTCATTAATCAATTATGGGAGGGCGATTATCTATCTGCCGAACCTCCTTCAAATTTCATAGATCGTCGACGGCTTAATAAAGAGCTTCCAAAAGATCTCTTAAGTAAATTTGATTAAACATGTATCCATGTGTTCCATTCTTGTGTTATCTTATAGAAATAGCATGTCGAAAAACCTTCAAAATAGTGTTAAATGGTACCTGTTGCTTTATGTAACTTAACGTTGCTCCAGAGTCGTCAAAACCTTTACGGAGACAATGAGCTCCTTGATATGTTCATGTTGTGTGCCCCAAGAAATTCTCCTTAATTGATGTCAAGAGAAATAACTCGTTTAAACGTACATATAAGTTTCTTGATGAACTTATGGACAAACTAATAAGCTAGGTGAGAATATAATACTGAGTGAAATGACTCGTCCGAATATATATATGAGCAAGCTTCTTGATGAACTTCCGGATGAAATAATAAGCTAGGCGAGAATATAATGCTAAGCGAAATAACTCGTCCAAACATATATATGAGTGAGCTTCTTGATGAACTTTCGGATGAAATAATAAGCTGGGTGAGATTATAACGCCGAGCAAAATAACCTGTCTGAATATACATATACAATTTCTATAATGAATTCTCTAATTGGATAATAAGTTGAGTGACTACACCAAGCGAACGCTGAGCGAAATAAACAGACCATATATATATAAACAATCTCTATAGTGAATTCCTAGACTAAATAATAAACTAGTCGGATCTATGATGCCAAACGAAATAAATAGATAGGATATTTGTAAACATTTCATGATGAATTCCTAGACTGAATAATAAGTCGATCGGATCTATGATGCCGAACAAAATAAATAGACCTGATATTTGTAAATATTTTAGGATATCTAGAATTAATATTATTTAAAGTTATAGTTCGACTGTATGAATTTTAAAGTCGAGCTTGACTATGTAGAGTTTAAAGTCTTCGGTCGTCTATTTAAAGCGACCGATCGACTATGGGGTTTAAAGTCTCTGATCATATGTTTATCGCGACCAATCGACTATGGGGTTTAAAGTCTCTGGTCCTCTGTTTATCGTGATCGATTGACTGTGAGGTTTAAAGTGTCCGATCGTCTACTTAGTGTGACCGATCGATTGTAAGGTTTAAAGTGTCCCATCGCCTATTTAACATGACTGATCAACTGTAAGTTTTAAAGTCTCCAGTCATCTGTTTAACGAGATCGATCGACTATAAGGTTTAAAGTCTCTGACCATCTATTTAACGCAACCGATCGATTGTAAGGTTTAAAATCTCTAGCCATCTATTTAACGCAACTTATTGACTATAAGGTTTAAAGTCTCCGGCCGTCTATTTAACATGACCGATCGACTGTAATATTTAAAGTCTCTGACCGTCTGTTTAACACTACCGATCGACTGTAGGGTTTAGTCTCCGACCGTTTATTTAGCGTGACTGATCAACTGTAATAATTTCACCTACATTTTTCATTAAATATATTGATCAAAATACAAAAGTAAGTTACAAACATACTTGTCAAGCTCTATAAGATTATTGATGATTAGCACTCCAAGGTCTATCTAATCTCTGACCTTCAGCATCTTCTAAAGAGTAAGAACCAGAGGCGAGCTTTTGTACCACCCTATAGGGTCCTTCCCATTGTGGGTCCATCTTATTAACATCTCCGATCAGCTTAATGCATTTCCAAACTAGATCGCCCACCTAAAAGAATCTAGGAATAACCCTTTTGTTATAATTGATGTGCATAGATTATATACACTTTTAATCATATTTTGAGGCACATATACTTGTATTTCATTAGCCTAATCAATGTTTATTGTACCCTATTTCATTATAATGTCATACTTCCATTATATTCTGTTCGGAGATCTACTCTTTGCTTATTTTGATTGATAAGACGTGATTTGGAGCAAAAATCATGCTTAAATGGAGTCTAGAGCTTCCAAAGTGTCCGGGCCATGTTGAGCTCACACGGGCATGTGAAAATCAAGTTTTTCCATGTTCTGGCCGTGTGGGGGTCGTGTGGAGGCCGTGTGAAATTTTTAGCACTACAAACTGGAACTAAAGCGGCTATAACTTTATGCTCGGTTAGAGTTACGGACTTTTCTTTATATCAAAATGTAGATAACTTCAAGATCTATAATTTTTCTGAAGACTTAAACCAAAGAAAAACTCATCTTAATGGTCTAAAAGATATTGCAATGAGACATAGCTATGTAGAGCCATGTCAGGGGTAATGCAAGGGTCAAGTCATGACCGTGTGGACCACACGGCCATGTCACATTCCCAGAGAAGAAGAAGCCTTTGGCCATGTGGACCATACAACCATGTCACATTTCCAGAGAAGAAGCAGAGGCCGTGTGAGACACACGGCCGTGTAGCCCATCTAAAACTAAAGCAGAACATAGTCGTGTGAGCCACATGGTCGTGCCACTAGTCCAGAAAAGAAACAAGACATGGCCATGTGGGTCACACGGCCATGTGGATGGGCCATGTCATGACCCGTGTCAAAGCCTATAAAAGGGGTTTTCTCCCTTTTTCATCCATCTTTGCCTTGGGGCTCTTCCCCATTGTTTGGGGAAGAGTTCCCCTTTGGGTAGGCCCTAGATCTTCCATCTTCGCCGATCTGTCCTCCTCTGGAGCAAGGGAGCGCTTCCAAGGACACTACACCTCAAAGATAAGCATTCTCTTCTCTCTATCTCCATGTATTGAGTTGTAGATTGCTTTACTTATTATCTTTGATTGTAATTCCCTTGTAATGGAGTAGATCTCCAGATCTAGGATGTAGGAAGTAGTTATGTTGTGTTATGAGGTATGAACTATGTATATGGACATTTTTCTATGCTATGAAGTATTTATATAATATTCTATTGTATATTATGCCTTGTATGTGTTTGATGAAATATGTGTAAGGATAATTCATGTAGATATAATGGATATGTCTTTATGTTAAAGTTGCTACTAGATTGGATAACCGGGGGATCCTTGTGACATAAGGATACCCATTCAACCGGACATATTATGCCCTTTGTGACAAAGGACATCGATAATTACCTAATTTCTAGAGTCAAAAGATTTTAACATAGGTACTGATCCTTGTTAGGAAGGTTAATTAGAGTTTTGAGGGTTCTCCCAAATTAATGTTGGGTTCTCCCAAACAAAAAAAAAGACAAAGGCAAAGGCAAAGGCAAAGCATATAAAACACAAGGTATAATAGTAAAAAAAAAAACCACATGTATAGACAAGAAAAAAGTCCATGGAGTGATACTTTGTTTTATCTTGTCGAATACTTATTCTTGTCCTGAAATGAAGGCAGTTAAAAAGAAAAGGAATAATTGTAAGAAGGGATGGATTGTTGCGAGAGAAGTGGAAGAAGACGGTTCCCATTCCATTTTGTTACAGCGGAAGTGTTTCTCTAAATCATAAGGATCGATGGTTGATGCTGCATGGATAGCTTTATGTTATTGGGATTTTTCCTGCCTGCTCCTATTGCATAACAACGATCCTCTCCAATGGATCACCCAACACGTGCAACCCATCTAGAGGTGAAGAAGCACACGATCGTGTGATTCCACATGGCCATGCAACTCATTTAGAGCCGAAGAAGAACACAGCCGTGTGATCCCACATGGTTGTGTCACCTGACCAGAAGATAAGACGACTTCGACCATGTGAATCTCACAAGGCCATGGTATAGGCCTTGCCAGGCCCATGCCCTATACTATATAAATGGCTCTTTGCCCCTTTTCCAAGAGATGAAGCCTCTCCCCTAGAGAGGATCATTGTGGTGTTGTTCCACGCTATTCTTGTGTTCCATTTGATGATCCAAGGCTGGTTCCATCTTCCCATCAACTCTGAAAGTAAAGTATTGGATCCAAAGATTACTCGACGTGATTGGATAAGTTTTCTTCTCCCTCTTTCTTCTAGTTGGGTTTGAATGCTTTCTTTCTTCACGTCTTTGGATTCCTTTCTTTCTGATATGGAGTAGATCCATTGTTCTAGGATTAAGGGAATAGTTGTGATTGAGTATTGATGTAATAACTCATGGATATGCCTTTTTCTTTTCTATATAATATTATCTTACCTTATATCTATTTGATCTAATGTGTATGAGATTTGTTTCACTTTATTGTCAAGTTAGATTGAGCATTTGTGTAAGGAATGTTGATCTCGTAGAAGGGATGCCCTAGATCATATGACTGAGGGGCCCTAGTGACAGGGGTAACCCATTTACGGACGTCTAGGATGATCCCTTGAAAGGAGAAACAATCCCTCATAAGGAAGTAAGGAATCGTACATATTTACTATCTCTATATTTATAGTTATTTAATAGGAATGTGCTCTTATGATCCATAATCGAGGTGCCCTAGTTATAGGGGTTAACCATTTTCAGATTTTATAGGAATCATCCTTATTCAATTCTTAGGGATATTGACCCAATTTCCATTGTCAGTTTGATATTGCAAGGGAAAGCGGGTAATAAAACTAATTTCCTACAAGTGATTGTTAATTGAAGATAGGCAACTGGTAAACCATGATATCATCAGTAAATCATTGGGTTTATATATATACATGATATTACCTGACCATAGTCTACTTGTAGGCTTATGTTCATGTATCTTTATTATAGTATGGTTATATACTTAGGCTCGTACCTATAGGGTATTGATATTACATGTAGTATAGTTGTCGACTATTGTTTCCCATTCATAGTTGAGAAAGTCAGCGACCGTTAGTATATCTTATCGACCATTGTCTTCCATTCGTGGTTGAGAGAGTCGTCAGCGTCCGTTAATATATCTTGTCAACCATTGTCTCCCATTCATGGTTAAGAGAATTGTCAGTGACCATTAATATATCCTGTCAACCATTGTCTCTCATTCATGGTTGAGTGAGTTATCAATGATCATGATATATATATCCGAACTACCCATGGGATCCATCCGTGGTAGAGTATTTCTCCCGCAGTCCGTAGATAGATAGCTACTACCTGTCTGCCCACGAGACTATTTATGGTAGAGTGTTTCTCCAGCATATAAGGACCCTGATATTTTGGACTAACCATGAGACCATTCATGATAGAGCATTTCTCTCATAGTTCCTAGCTATCTTGGTCATTTGTATTTCTTGTGGTAGAGTGGTTACTCTTATGTATGATGATTGCTTTCTATTACTTGCATGTGTGATGTATGCCCAAGGGCTGAAGATAGGAGAGATAAGTTATCACTTCCGGAAGGCCCAATTACAAGACTACGAGCAAAGGGTTTCAAGGAAGCACTAAATGGGCTAATCAAAAAATATTGGGAGGACTATGAGCAAGGAGAAACCAAGATAATCGCAACTGCTAGTCGTGGCCTAATCCACGTAATCGGGCATAACCATCCATGACTGGCCGCGCTTAATGGAAGAACGCTAATAAGCATGCAAAGCATGGGAATTCGTTCATGCATGAAGACTTAAGTATTTTAGATTGTTTAATGAAGCATGTAACTTGGGACTCTAATTGTGCATGCATTTATTTTGTTTTGGGTTTCTAGATAGCTTGCATGAGGCATACAACATTGGGACTCTAATTGTGCATTTACTTATCTTGTATTTTTCCTTGTTCATTCCCATTATATAAGGGAGGGATATCTTAGTATGAAGCAACTTAGTTTTTGGTGAGATTGTGTGCTCTCTTAGTTCTTGAAAGAACTTGCTGAACTTATCGAGTCTACTCTCGTAGCGTTCAACCCATCAAAACTTATCACCCCTAGGTGTGGCGTTTCTTTCCTTCGTATGCTTAGTTCGTGCCAATTCTTGGTTACGGGTCAAGGCTCACACTCTTGTCATTTAGTTCTTGCGGTTCTATCCACCTTTGTTTCGGGTTCCATCACATTTGTTGGTGGGGTTCGTATCATCTGGTATCAGAGCTTCGGTTCAAAGGCAAGTGCAAATCTATCTTTACTTGTTGTTCAGCCAAAAGCAAAAAAAAAATCATGGAAAAAAAAGGAAAAAAAAAGAGAGCAACAAAAAGACAAAAAAGAAGAAGAAGAAGAAGAAGAAAGCGCAAAAAAAAAACTACTTGTGTGAATCGAAGTAAATTGTCTTCAACAATTCTTTTCTTGTTTCCTTATTCTCAAACTTCTAATCTTTCATTTTCTCTTAAAATTCTGCCATCATAAGTTTCGGTGGTATCTTTTGAATTGCTATGTGATATTCTGATTTGTTCTAGAGTTTGATCAAGAACTGAGAGATATCATCAATTGAGAGCTACCACCCAAACGTGAGTTGAGTGCTTGTGAGGTTTTCTTTCATTTTGCAGCCATGTCCAACAACCAGGAGTATGGAGCAAATGAGGGGGCTAGGCCACTTCCGAACCTGCAATTACAAGCATTGATGGGGGAGATGCAACGGATGATGAGGGCGGAATTAGAATCTATCCATGAGAGATTGGATCGGGTGGAGGATGGGACACCAAGAATACATCAACAAGATCGTATTACTAGACCACAACGAAGACATGCCCAAGGGATTGATGTCGAAGAAGATGAAGAGGTTATTGTGGAAGACTTTGATGAGCAAAACTATAATCGGGGCAGGATTGGACATCGAGGAGATAGAAACGGAACTAGAAGAAATAATGATTTAGGAGGGATTAAGATGAAGATTCCAACCTTCCAAGGGAGAAATGACGCAGAAGCTTACTTGTTATGGGAAACTAAGATGGAAATGGTATTTGACTGTCATGAATTCTCAGAGTTTAAAATGGTAAAGTTAGCTGCCATTGAATTCACTGATTACACTATTGTTTGGTGGGATCAAGAGGTGATGACTTAGAGAAGAAACAGAGAGCAACCTGTATCCACTTGGGAGGAGATGAAAGTGCTCATGAGAAGGAGGTTTGTATCCAGCCATTATTATAGAAGCTTATATCAGCGGCTTCAAAGATTATCTCAAGGCTCCAAAAGTGTGGATGAATATTTCAAGGACATGGAGTTGTCCATGATCCGAGCTAATGTCAATGAAGATCGGGAAGTCACTATGGCCAGGTTTTTACATGGTTTAAATCTAGAAATTGCTAATATTGTTGAATTGCAGCATTATGTTGAGTTGTCGGATATGGTCCACCAAGCACAAAAAGTGGAAGAACAATTCAAGAGGAGAGGATTGGCTAGGAAGGGACAACCAATGACTACTCACGGCACATGGCGGACAACTCCAAGAAAGGAGGAACAACCTCAAAATAAGCCAAAGTTTGAACCCTTCAAGAAGCCCAAACCCACACCATCAACTACTCAAGGTAATCGCGAGCCCATTTCCTCCAAAACTCGTGATATCAAGTGTTTTAAATGTCAAGGGCATGGTCATATACCTAGTCAATGTGTGAACAAAAGGGTGATGGTAATAAACGCTCAAGGTGAACTTGAGTCGGAAGATGAGGATGAAATAGTTGAAGAAGTGCCACAAAAAGAGGACAGTGATTATGAAAAACATGCTGTTATTGGAGGCTTATTGGTGGCCCGACGAGTTCTCAATCTACAAGCTAAGGAGAAAGAAGGTAATCAAAGGGAGAATTTGTTTCATATCTGTTGCTTTGTCAATAACAAGGTTTGCAGTGTTATTATTGATGGGGGAAGTTGCACCAATGTGGCAAGTACTGATTTGGTGGAGAAATTATCACTACCAACTCGGAAACATTCACGACCTTATCGACTCTAGTGGCTAAACGATTGCGGAGAAATCAAGGTAACAAAACAAGTCTTGGTAGCAATCTCCGTTGGCAAATATGAAGATGAGCTGTTGTGTGACGTGGTTCCCATGCATGCTTGCCATCTATTGTTGGGAAGACCTTGGCAATTCGTTCGAAAGGTAACACATGATGGCCTCACAAATAAGTATAGTTTTACTTTGAAAGGGAAACCTATTATTCTTGTACTGTTGAATCCAAGACAAGTTATGGAGGACCAGTTGAGACTACAAAAAGCAAATGAAAAGAAGAAAGAAAAAGAAATTGAGAGAAAGAAATTGAAAAAAAAGAAGAAGAGGGAAAGAAAAATGAGAGGAAAGAGACAAAAGGAGTGGGTAAGGAAAAAAAAGGAGAGAGAAAGAAAAATGTTTTTTATGCAAAAAAAAGTGAGATTAAGCGAGCTTTGTTTTCAAATCAGCTGCCCCTTATCCTTTTGTATAAGGAGGCACTCTTGAGCACTAACGACCTTAACAATTCTTTGCGTAGTGTTATTGTTTCTCTCTTACAGGAATTCGAGGAGGTCTTTCCTGTAGAGGTTCCGCATGGTTTACCTCCCATTAGAGGAATTGAGCACCAAATTGACTTCATACCTGGTGCCTCCATTCCGAATCGACCTACCTATAGAAGTAATCCGGAGGAAGCAAAGGAACTTCAGAGGCAAGTTAATGAATTCTTAGAAAAGGGGTATGTTCGAGAAAGCATGAGTCCTTGCACCGTGCCTGTGTTACTAGTTCCCAAGAAGGACGGAACATGGAGGATGTGTGTGGATTGTCGAGCCATCAACAACATCACGGTAAAGTATCGCCATCCAATTCCTAGGATTGATGATATACTTGATGAATTGCATGGTTCTTGTGTGTTCATAAAAATTGATCTTAGGAGTGGATATTATCAGATTAGGATGAAGGAAGGTGATGAATGGAAAATTGGTTTTAAAACCAAACATGGCTTATATGAATGGTTAGTAATACCTTTTGGCTTAACTAATGCTCCTAGCACTTTTATGCGTTTGATGAACCATGTTTTGCGTGCTTTCTTAGGAAAATTTGAAGTTGGGTATTTTGATGATATTTTGATTTATAGCAGAAGCTTAGAAGAGCATGTTACATATTTAAGGTTAGTTTTGAGTGTGCTAAAAGAAGAAAAGCTTTTTGCTAACCTCGTTAAATGCTCCTTTTGTATGGAGAAAGTCGTGTTTCTTGGTTTTGTTGTTAGTACTAAAGGCGTTGAGATGGATGAGGAAAAGGTGAAATCAATCCAAGAGTGGCCAACACCGACAACAGTTAGCCAAGTGAGGAGTTTCCATGGTTTGACCAGCTTCTATCGACGGTTTGTTCGTGATTTTAGCAATATTGCAACTCCTCTTACTAAAGTCATCAAGAAAAATGAGTCATTCAAGTGGGGAGAGGAGAAAGAGAGGGCCTTCAACACTTTGAAAGAAAAGCTAAGTTCTGCTCCTTTACTAATCCTACCAGATTTTTCTAAAACCTTTGAAATCGAATGTGATGCTTCTAGTGTTGGTATAGGTGCTGTGCGTATGCAGGAAATGAGACCCATTGCTTATTTTAGTGAGAAGTTGAGTGGAGCCACTCTCAACTATCCCACATATGACAAGTAAATGTATGCATTGGTGAGAGCATTGGAGACATGGCAACATTACCTATGGCCAAAAGAATTCGTGATTCACACAGATCATCAATCTCTAAAGCATTTGAAGAGCCAACATAAGTTGAACCGACGCCATGCTAAATGGGTAGAATTCATTGAGACATTTCCTTATGTGATTAAATACAATCAAGGAAAGGAGAACGTAGTTGCTGATGCACTATCTCGAAGGTATGCTTTACTGTCCACTTTATATACGAAGTTACTTGGATTTGAATATATCAAGGATTTATATACTAACGATACTAATTTTTCTGAGGTGTTCAAAGCATTCGATAAGGTTGCATTTGGTAAGTTCTATAGGCATGATGGGTTTTTATTTCGTGAAAATAGATTGTGTGTGCCTATGTGTTCGTTACGTGAATTATTCACTAGGGAAGCCCATGGTGGTGGATTGATGGGTCATTTTGGCGTTACTAAGACTTTAGGGGTTTTATAAGATCATTTCTTTTGGCCTCATATGAAACGCGACGTGGAAAGAATTTGTGAGAAGTGTATCACTTGCAAACAAGCTAAATCTAAATTGAAACCCCATGGCTTGTATCCTCCTTTGCCTATACCTAGTGAACATTGGACTGATATTTCAATGGACTTTGTTTTGGGATTACCCCGGACCAAGAGGGGGAGAGATTCAATTTTTGTTGTGGTAGACAGATTCTCTAAAATGGCGCATTTCATTCCATGTCATAAAACCGATGATGCATTACATATAGCTGAAATGTTCTTTAAAGAGGTTATTAGGTTGCATGGCATACCTAGGACCATTGTCTCTGATAGAGATGCAAAATTTTTGAGTTATTTTTGGAAGACCTTGTGGAGAAAATTAGGAACTAAATTGTTGTTCTCTACTACTTGTCACCCCCAAACTGATGGGCAAACTGAAGTGGTCAATCGAACCTTGTCCTTTTTACTTCGTGCGGTCATTAAAAAGAATTTGAGAATATGGGAAGATTGTCTACCTCATGTTGAATTTGCTTACAATAGGAGCATACATTCTGCGACTAAATTTTCTGAATTTGAAATTGTTTATGGTTTCAATCCCTTGTCACCATTAGATTTGATCCTTTAGCTGTAAGTGAGCATATAAACTTAGATGGTAAGTAGAAGGCCGAATTCGTAAAGAAGATTCATGAACAAGCAGGACTGAATATTGAGAAAAGAACTCAGCAATACATGCAACAAGGTAACAAGGGGCGCAAGAAAATTATGTTTGAACCAGGAGAATGGGTTTGGTTGCACCTCCGAAAGGAGCGATTTCTGGACAAACATCGTTCTAAACTTCTACCTCGAGGGGATGGCCCATTTCAAGTATTAGAGTGCATCAATGATAATGCCTACAAACTAGAACTACCAGGTGATTATGGCGTACATTCTACTTTTAATGTTGCTAACTTATCCCCGTTTGATGCAGGTGATGATTTGAGGACAAATCCTTTTCAAGAAGGGGAGAATGATGTATGCCCAAGGGCTGAAGATAGGAGAGATCAGTTATCACTTCCGGAAGGCCCAATTACAAGACTACGGGCAAAGCGTTTCAAGGAAGCACTAAATGGGCTAATCAAAAAAAATTGAGAGGACTATGAACAAGGAGAAACCAAGATAATCGCAATTACTAGTCATGGACTAATCCACGTAATCGGGCATAACCATCCATGACTGGCCGCACTTAACGGAAGAACGCTAATAAGCATGCAAAGCATGGGAATTCGTTCATGCATGAAGACTTAAGTATTTTAGATTGTTTAATGAAGCATGTAACTTGGGACTCTAATTGTGCATGTATGTATTTTGTTTTGGGTTTCTAGATAGCTTGCATGAGACATGCAACATTGGGACTCTAATTGTGCATGTACTTATTGTTGGTTGCTACTCGAAAAACCTAGAGGTTCCACTGTACAAAAATTTTGTACAAAGGTCTGAACCTTTTCCTAGCTACCATGGGTTCTTTTAAATTAAATTTTGGATCACCTGCGGAACTTAACACGTTTGATCCAAAACTTAATCTATTTGTTCTTTTAGGTTTTGACTTGGATCTCCTGCGGAACTTAACACGTTTGATCCAAATCACCTAAGTTATTAATTCTATTAAATATTAATTTCCAAAATTGGTTCCCAGTTGACGTGGCGAGGCACATGACCTTCTTGGATATGGGAGCAACCACTACCGACTAGACAAAACCTTTTAAGGAAAGCTAATATTTAATTTCCTAAAATAACTTTAGGTCAACCGAAAAGAACAATCAAATCACAAGGAAAAGAAAAACCAAAGAACACTATATCAAAAAAACATATTCGAAATACTAGAACGTAAGCCTCTTGTATTTGGTATTATTTCCATAAATAACTAGCATGATGCGGAAAAGAAAAATTACTAGTTATACCTTCTAGAAAGACCTCTTGATCTTCTACCGTATTCCTCTTCTAACCTCGGACGTTGTGTGGGCAACGATCTTCCGAGATGAGAAACCACCAACCACCTTCTTCTCCTCCTAGCTAGGTTCGGCCAACAATAAGGAAGCTTCACCAAGGAAGAAGATCAAAACACCAACCAAGCTCCAAGAGATGCTAGCTTTCTCTCCTTCTTCTTCTTCTTCTCCAAGTAGTATCCGGCCACCACAAGAGCTCCAAGGGGAGAGAGAGGTTCAGCCACCACAAGAGGAAGAGAGGGAGAGGATGATGGCCGGCCACACCAAGGAACAAAACAGGGAGAGAAATAATAGAGGTTGTTTTTCATGAAGGCACCCTCACCCCTTCTTTTATATTCCTTGGCCTAAGCAAATTAGGAAATTTAATTACAATAAAATTTCCTTAATTTCCTTGACATGATTTAATTGAGAAAAATAAAATAAAATTTCCCCAATTAAATTCTAATGGCCGGCCACATCATGAAATCAAATTAGACAAGTTTCAATCAAGAATTAAAACTTCCTAATTTGTTTTCGGAAATTTTAAAATTAAAATTTCTCTTCAAAATCTCTTCATGGTTGATAAAAAGAAATTTCCATAATTTTAATTTTACAACATGTGAATAATTTTTAAAGAGAAAATAAAATATCTCACCAATCTACAAATAAGGAAAGAGATCTAATCTCTTTCTTTAATCTTTTGTAGATCTTTTACAAGAGAAATAATTTAATTTTAATTCTCTTTAATAAATTATATCTTCCACATAATAAAAATTAAAATTAAAATTATTTTTTAATTTAATTTGGCCGGCCCCTCTAGCTTGGGTTCAAGCTAGGGCCGGCTACCTAGGCCGGCCCTAGCTTTGTTCCCAAGCTAGCTTGGCCGGCCCCCTTTAGGTGGGTATAGAAGGTGGGTATAGGTGGGTATAGTACTCTATAAATAAGAGGCTACGATAGGGACCAAGAGGAGGAATTAGTTTTGGTCTCCCGATAAAATTAAGCATCCCGTGTTCACCCCGAACACACAACTTAATTTTATCAATAATAATTCATTCCACTAGAGAACTATTATTGAACTACCGCATCAATCCCAAATTACATTTTTGGGCTCCTTATTATGAGTGTGTTAGTCTCCCTGTGTTTAAGATATCAAATGTCCACTAATTAAGTGAGTTACTGACAACTCATTTAATTAATATCTTTGTCCAAGAGTAGTACCACTCAACCTTATCATCATGTCGGACTAGGTCCACCTGCAGGGTGTAATATGACAATCCTTATGAGCTCCTCTTGAGGACATTATCAACCTAGTATCTCTAGGACACAGTTTCCTTCTATAATCAATAACACACACTATAAGTGATGTCATTTCCCAACTTATCGGGCTTATTGATTCATCGAACTAAATCTCACCCATTGATAAATTAAAGAAATAAATATCAAATATATGTGCTTGTTATTATATTAGGATTAAGAGCACACACTTCCATAATAACCGAGGTCTTTGTTTATTTATAAAGTCAGTATAAAAGAAACGACCTCAAATCGTCCTACTCAATACACTCTAAGTGTACTAGTGTAATTATACAGTCAAGATAAACTGATACCTAATTACACTACGACCTTCTAATGGTTTGTTCCTTTCCATTTTGGTCGTGAGCTACTGTTTATAATTTATAAGGTACTGATAACATCATCTTCTGCATGTGGCACCACATACTATGTTATCTACAGTATAAATTAATTGAACAACTACATTTATCACAAATGTAGACATTTGACCAATGTGATTCTTATTTCTAGATAAATGTTTTATACCAAAAGCTAGGCTTTTAGTATACATTCTAACAATCTCCCACTTATACTAAAAGACTAAGCTGTCATATCTACTTTCATACATCTGATTCCCATGCCTTTTAAAAAGCTCTTGCCTTAAGGACCTTAGGTTATCATCTGATGCAATCTAGGCGGCAACAACTTCTCCTCGTTATACAATTTCTCGTATTGGGTTGTACTTGCGCTCTATTGTGTTTACTTGCCTTATAGACTCATGGTTTATTCGAGTTTGCTACTGCACCATTATTATTACAATAAATTGTAATAATCTTTGGACAAACTAGAAATCATATCTAAGTCTATCTTGAGGTTATTAAGTCATTCAGCTTTTATGGCTACCTCAAAGGCTTGCCATATACTCAGCTTCTATGGTGAAGTCTAGAAAAACACCTATGCTTATCACTCTTCCATAGTTATGACTTTTCCTCCTAAAGTAAACATAAAACCCCGAGGTTGACTTATTATTGTTCCTATCCGATTGGAAGTCAAAATCCATGCAACCCACAAGAACCAAATTAACTGCCTTGTGAGCTAGCATATAATCTCTAGTGCCTCTAAGGTACTTCAATATATGCTTTACTGCAGTCCACTGTCCTTGTCCAGGGTTACTTTGATATCTGCTAACTATGCCCTTGGCAAAACAGATTTCTGATCTCGTGCATAGCATACATTAGGCTTTCGACAGCCGAAGCATAAAGAACTATCTTTATTTCCTTTATCTCCTTTGATGTCTACAGAGACATATCTTTAGATAAAGTTACTCCATCCTGAAAAGGTAAGAAACCTTTCTTGGAGTTTTGCATGCTTAAAACGAGCAAGGATTTTTCCAATGTATGAAGCTTGGGATAAGTAAAATATTCTTTTCTTGCGATCCCTTATTACCTTGATCTCAAGAATATATACATTCTCCCAAGTCCTTTATATTGAATTATTTGGACAACCATACCCCTACTTCTGACAACATTTTGATATTGTTTCCAACTACCAAAAATGCTATCTACGTATAGTACAAGAAATACCACCACGTTTCCATCACACCTTTTGTATACACAAGACTTATCCGTTTACTCAATAAATCCATAGGTCTGGATTACTTTGATAAACCGAATATTCCAAGACCTTGAAGCTTTACCTCAGTCCATAGACTGACTGAGCTTGCACACAAGATGCTCTTAGCCCTTTGCAATGAACCCTTCTGGTTGCTTTATATGGATGCTTTCATCAAGACTTCCATTAAGGAATGCTGTCTTGACATCCACTTGCCAAATAGATAAAAGAATCCGGATAGACTTAAGCATGGCTACCAGTGAAAAAGTTTCCTTTTTCATCAAGCCTTGCTTTGAAAATTACTACCTTCCTTTCTATCCCTCTTTTCCTATTATAGACCTTTTAACACCGAAAGGCTTTTACACCATTTGGTGGTTCTACAAGCTTCCAGATTTTATTAGAATACATATATTCTAATTCTGTTATTCATTACTCTTTGCCAAGATGTTGCATCTTTATCTTGGAGTGTTTCGTCATATGTCCGGAGATCAGGTTCATGTCCTCCAGGGATCGAGTCCAAAAACTCTCCCAAAACATTAATTGTTTTAGGTTGCCTAACAACCCTCCCACTACGACAAGGCACTTTCTGCAATTGTGTATCATTTGTGATACGTGTTGCAGTTTCCTTGTGGTATCTCATCTTGTACAGTTGGTACTAGATTAGACATGTCTTTTATTATTTCCTTAAGAACAAATTTTCTTATGGGCACATGATTTATTACATAGTCCTTTTCTAAAAATCGGTCATTGATGCTAACAATGACCTTCTGATTTTTAAGACTATAAACCTACTTTCATTTCTCTACGATAACCCACAAACAAGTGAATTCCTATCCAACTTATCATTGTCTCTCTTCTGCATATGTGTTGGACTACCCGAATCCGAATATGCTTCGAAATAGGCTTACGCCTATTCAACAATTCTATATGAGTAGAGAGTTCTATCTTTGGAAGGTACTATATTCATTTCCGTTTCCAGAGTATATCCTTAAAATGATTTTGGTAATATTCTAAATAACTCATCAATCTACTTATTTCCATAAGAGTCCTATACCTTCCTTTTTCTACACCATTCTGTTGGGGTATACCAGGTGCAGTTAGTTGGGATTGAATCCCTACTTCTGATAAGTGACTCCTAAATTCTCCCAAGAGGTACTTGCCACTACGATCTTACCATAGTGACTTTTACTTTAACATTTCTCCGCATCAGCCTTGTACTCTTTGAACTAATCAAAGTACTTAGTCTTGCGGTACATTAAGTAAATTTATTTGTATCTTGAATAGTTGTCTATAAAATAGACGAAATATTCAATACTACCTCTTGTCTGGATAGTCATAGGATCACACAAATCAGAATGAACCAATTTCAACATATCTTTGACTCCATACCCCTTAGACTTAAAAGCTTCTTGGTTATTTTTCCTTCCAAGTAAGACTCGTAGGTTGGAAAGATTTCCACTACTAATGAACCCAAAAGTTAATCAGCTACCAATGAATCCTACTCAAGTTAATATAACCTAGCCTTAGAAGCCAAAGATATAATTGGTTCATTTTCGAAGATTACTTTCTCTTAAAGTTAGAAGATGTGTTACTAATTTCCATTTGTTGCATCGTGAGAGTTATTGGATTTATAAATTGCCAACCAACGTACCAGAACAGATAACTTCCCTCTTTTTCTTAATAACAACTTTGTTATTAAAAGAGGCAGAATATTAAGTTCTTTGAATAGTTTAGAAACTGAAAACTAGTTCTTTCTAAACTTGGTGCGTAAAGAAAATTACTCAAAAATCCATGTTTTATTCTTATCAAAAGATAAACATCTCCCACTGCAACAGCTACCATTTTTATAGTAGTGCCCATGTAGACAGTGTTTTAATTTTCATTTAGTTGCCGGGTTTCCTGGAACCCTACAATGAATTGCGGACATGATTAATGGCATCTGTATCTACACTCCAGGTTCTGGTAGATAACACCACTAAACATGTTTCAACTAATGAATTAAATACACCTATATTGTTCTTAGTTCTAAGAAGACAGTTTACCTTAATGTCCAAGTCCTATTTCCAATCATTACAATTGGGATTACTAAGTCTTTCTTATAGTATGACTACTAGGGGATTGACAAACATTTTA
This sequence comes from Zingiber officinale, assembly GCF_018446385.1. Taxonomy (NCBI): domain Eukaryota; kingdom Viridiplantae; phylum Streptophyta; class Magnoliopsida; order Zingiberales; family Zingiberaceae; genus Zingiber; species Zingiber officinale. Next base: position 68,737,734 of record NC_055992.1, read on the forward strand.
AATCCTAAGAATCACAAAAATACTTGGTCAAGATCAACTCCTTAAAAATCCCCATGAATTTTGTATGCCACGATAGTGTGGACGTATACAAAATCGAAGAGAAGATTTTATTCATTAATTTTATTATCTCGTCAACTTTACTTTATGATGAATAAAATTAATAGTTGATCTGTCTTTGATCAAATATTTGGTCAAAAACTTTTGAATTTAAAAAATATTGATTCCTCAAACAATATTATTTAAATTCACCAACACCTCAAACACCGTGAATTTTGTATGCCACGTTAGTGTGGACGTATACAAATTCAACATTTGTAAAAGGAGGGTTTTAGCCCATTAATTTTATTATCTTGTCAACCTAACTTTTTGACAAATAAAATTAATAGTTGGTATCATTTGGTCACACAAATAATAGCAGTGACTCCGATGGGGAGGATACTATTAGATGTGTCTAAGTGTATACCATTACTTGACACTAAGTCCATTAATAAGATTATACCCCTTCCGTTGGGGAAGATCACACGCTCTTAATTAACTTCCTATAGTCATCCAAAAATGGAAGTCTGTTCTAGTGATCCACAAACAAGCTCATCCGTTATGGAGGAAGGCACTCAGAGCCAACGCGCAAGCTTGTTTGCATCACTTACAAACCAGTAATGGAGACCATGGGATTTACTTAAAAATCCCTCTCCCACTTAGTTATTTATAAATGAGGAATTTTAACTATGCTAGCCTACTAAATATGTAAACTAACATGCACACACAGCACAATATAAAAGCAATAAATAGAAAATCTAATTTTCAACTATTATGACTTTTATCTCTTGTTGTCCTCCGTGTGTTGTCATCCCAAGCTGCTGCCATATTTGACCACTACCACCGGATCTAGCTGTCGCATCCATCTTGCTCCTAGATTCGCTGCGCCTGTGGTCCTTAGAAGGTTCCACGCTTTGCAAGATTCGATCCGCGACATAAATAGAATTTTACATTTTGATCCTATATTCCTCGAAGGAATGTACATGTAAACTAGATCGAACATAAAATAAACTTTACATCCATCGATCCTATATTCCATAAAAGGAATGTACATGTAACTAGATCAAAAAAAAAATCCTAATAAAACTAAATACAGCTCCTGCTGTATTTTATAATACAATCATACACACACAATAAAATGCCCTTGACATGTCCAAGGGTCCAATCACACACATAATAACTATAAGCCATAATAGTTGTATCCTGCATCCACAAAGTTAGCACATCCTACTATTAACCTGCCTAAATTATGTATGACATGTGCATAATTAAACTAATACCAAATACACAGAGGCAAAACCCTAGCTCTGATACCAATTGTTGGTTGCTACTCGGAAAACCTAGAGGTTCCACTGTAGACAAATTTTGTACAAAGGTCTGAACCTTTTCCTAGCTACCACGTGTTCTTTTAAATTAAATTTTGGATCGCCTGCGGAACTTAACACGTTTGATCCAAAACTTAATCTATTTGTTCTTTTAGGTTTTGACTTGGATCTCCTGCGGAACTTAACACGTTTGATCCAAATCACCTAAGTTATTAATTCCATTAAATATTAATTTCTAAAATTGGTTCCCAGTACTGACATGGCGAGGCACATGGCCTTCTTCGATATGAGAGCAACCACCACCGACTAGACAAAACCTTTTAAGGAAAGCTAATATTTAATTTCCTAAAATAACTTTAGGTCAACCGAAAAGAACAATCAAATCACAAGGAAAAGAAAAACAAAAGAACACTATATCAAAAAAACATATTCGAAATACTAGAATGTAAGCCTCTTGTATTTGGTATTATTTCCATAAATAACTAGCATGATGCAGAAAAGAAAAATTACTAGTTATACCTTCTAGAAAGACCTCTTGATCTTCTACCGTATTCCTCTTCTAACCTCGGACGTTGTGTGGGCAACGATCTTCCGAGATGAGAAACCACCAACCACCTTCTTCTCCTCCTAGCTAGGTTCGGCCAACAATAAGGAAGCTTCACCAAGGAAGAAGATCAAAACACCAACCAAGCTCCAAGAGATGCTAGCTTTCTCTCCTTCTTCTTCTTCTTCTCCAAGTAGTATCCGGCCACCACAAGAGCTCCAAGGGGAGAGAGAGGTTCGGCCACCACAAGAGGAAGAGAGGGAGAGGATGATGGCCGGCCACACCAAGGAACAAAACAGGGAGAGAAATAATAGAGGTTGTTTTTCATGAAGGCACCCTCACCCCTTCTTTTATATTCCTTGGCCTAAGCAAATTAGGAAATTTAATTACAATAAAATTTCCTTAATTTCATTGACATGATTTAATTGAGAAAAATAAAATAAAATTTTCCCAATTAAATTCTAATGGCCGGCCACATCATGAAATCAAATTAGACAAGTTTCAATCAAGAATTAAAACTTCCTAATTTGTTTCCGGAAATTTTTAAAATTAAAATTTCTCTTCAAAATCTCTTCATGGTTGATAAAAAAAAATTTCCATAATTTTAATTTTACAACATGTGAATAATTTTTAAAGAGAAAATAAAATATATCACCAATCTACAAATAAGGAAAGAGATCTAATCTCTTTCTTTAATCTTTTGTAGATCTTTTACATGAGAGATAATTTAATTTTAATTCTCTTTAATAAATTATATCATCCACATAATAAAAATTAAAATTAAATTTTTTTTTTAATTTAATTTGGCCGGCCCCTCTAGCTTGGGTTCAAGCTAGGGCTGGCCACCCCAATTTATACCTAGGCTGGCCCTAGCTTGGTTCCCAAGCTAGCTTGGCCGACCCCCTTTAGGTGGGTATAGAAGGTGGGTATAGGTGGGTATAGTACTCTATAAATAAGAGGCTACGATAGGGACCGAGAGGAGGAATTGGTTTTGGTCTCCCGATAAAATTAAGCATCCCGTGTTCGCCCCGAACACACAACTTAATTTTCTCAATAATAATTCATTCCACTAGAGAACTATTATTGAACTACCGCACCAATCCCAAATTACATTTTTGGGCTCCTTCTTATTATGAGTGTGTTAGTCTCCCTGTGTTTAAGATATCGAATGTCCACTAATTAAGTGAGTTACTGACAACTCATTTAATTAATATCTTAGTCCAAGAGTAGTACTACTCAACCTTATCATCATGTCGGACTAGGTCCACCTGCAGGGTTTAACATGACAATCCTTGTGAGCTCCTCTTGAGGACATTATCAACCTAGTATCTCTAGGACACAGTTTCCTTCTATAATCAACAACACACACTATAAGTGATGTCATTTCCCAACTTATCGGGCTTATTGATTCATCGAACTAAATCTCACCCATTGATAAATTAAAGAAATAAATATCAAATATATGTGCTTGTTATTATTTTAGGATTAAGAGCACACACTTCCATAATAATCGAGGTCTTTGTTTCTTTATAAAGTCAGTATAAAAGAAACGACCTCAAATGGTCCTACTCAATACACTCTAAGTGTACTAGTGTAATTATACAGTCAAGATAAACTGATACCTAATTACACTGCGACCTTCTAATGGTTTGTTCCTTTCCATTTTGGTCGTGAGCTACTGTTTATAATTTATAAGGTACCGATAACATCATCTTCTGCATGTGGCACCACATACTATGTTATCTACAGTATAAATTAATTGAACAACTACATTTATCACAAATGTAGACATTTGACCAATGTGATTCTTATTTCTAGATAAATGTTTTTATACCAAAAGCTAGGCTTTTAGTATACATTCTAACACTTATCTTGTATTTTTCCTTGTTCACTCCCTTTATATAAGGGAGGGACATCTTAGTTTGAAGCAACTTAGTTTTTGGTGTGATTGTGTGCTCTCTTAGTTCTTGAAAGAACTTGTTGAACTTATCGAGTCTACTCTCATGGCGTTCAACCCATCGAAACTTATCACCCCTAGGTGTGGTGTTTCTTTCCTTTGTAGGCTTGGTTCGTGCCAATTCTTGGTTACGGGTCAAGGCTCACACCCTTGTCGTTTAGTTCTTGGGGTTCTATCCACCTTTGTTTCGGGTTCTATCACATTTGTTGGTGGGGTTCGTATCACGAATGGTCTCCTTAGGCCCTTATTTAAGTGAGAAGAGGCTCCAAGGGGTTTTGTGATATTGCCGGTTGCTAGAGAAGTAATGGAGAAATACCTTACGGAAGTCTTGAAGCGACAAATAAAGTTATTTGGCAACCGTTTGAACCATCGCTGGGCTGCTCCACCAAATGTGGTAAGGAACATTCGGCATTTTACATCGTCCGTAAGTTACTAAAGAAGGGCAGCATGTTCAAATTTAAGGAGATGATCCTCCAGGTTAGTTGTTCCCGAATATTCTCCTATGTTCAGGTTCTGATAACGTTTGGGTAGTGGATCATCCAACACCCTCTGAGAGAATGGAGTAGCAATTCACTCTGGGGAGCTATCACTGGCCACCGCTTTTCTTTTGCACTTGTCCCGCACAGGTACCTCTCTAGAAGACTCCTGAGGTACAATTCCTTGGCCTAACTATTCTAATAGTGTACAAAAAAGTGCTAGGGGCACTGGGTTGGTGAGAGAGGCGCAGGGAGCAAGTGAGCAGGGCCCTCCTCCTGAACCCCTCTCTCCCTTTAATGAGCGATTGTTGATGCTTCTGGATTTGGTGGTGGAAGCATACTATTAGTGTTGGCTTGTTGTTATTACTGAAGTAATTTCTGCTCTCTGGCGTTGATGACCAACTCCAAATCTTCCTGCGTTAAGGTGATAGTATTGAGTTTTCCAACCTCCTCCATCACAAAGCTTCAGATTCTCACAAACGCCGCCAAACTTGTGTTGGTTGCTATTCGAAAAACCTAACGGTTCCACTGTACAAAAATTTTGTACAAAGGTCTGAACCTTTTCCTAGCTACCATGTGTTCTTTTAAATTAAACTTGGATCGCCTGCGGAACTTAACACGTTTGATCCTAAGTTTAATTTATTTGTTCTTTTAGGTTTAGACTTGGATCTCCTGTGGAACTTAACACGTTCGATCCAAATCACCTAGGTCATGAAGACAATTAAATATCTATTTCCAAAATCGGCTTCCAGTATTGCATGACGATGCACATGACCTTCTTGGATATGGGAGCAACCACCACCGACTAGACAAAGCCTTTTAAGGATATTAAATATTTAACCTTCCCATAGTAACCCTAGGTTAACATCTAAGAACAATCAAATCACAAGGAAAAGAAAAAACAAAAGAACACAATTTTGAAAACTAATTCGAAAAACTAGAATCGCATGCCTCTTGTATTTGATATTTTTACATGGAGATAAAACTAACATGATGCGGAAAACAATATTAGTTATACCTTACTTAGTAGATAATGACCTCTTGATCTTCTACCGTATTCCTCTAATAATCTCGGACGTTGTGTGGGCAACGATCTTCCGAGACGAGGACCACCTAGCACCTTCTTCTTTTTCCTTCAAGTTTCGGCCAAGCAAGACTTCCAAAGGATGAAGATCTTTTTCCACCAACCAAGCTCCAAGGGATGCAAGCTTTCTCTCCTTCTTCACCAAGCTAGGATCCGGCCACCACTTGATCTCCAAGAGAGAAGAGAGTTTCGGCCATAAGGATGGAGAGAAGAGAAAGGGAAGAGCCGACCACACCAAGGAAGAAAAGAGGGAGAAAAATAATAGAGGTTGTTCACCTTGAAGGCACCCAAAACCCCCCTTTTATAATCCTTAGCTTTGGCAAATAAGGAAATTTAATTACAATAAAATTTTCTTAACTTTCCTTGACATGAATTAATTAAGAAAAATTAAATAAAATTTCCTAATTACCCATGTCATGGCCGGCCACCTCATGGAAGAACAAATAAGACAATTTTCAATCAACCAATTAAAATTCCTTATTTGTCTTCGGAAATTTTTAAAAAATATAATTTCCCTTTAAAATCCCTTTATGGTTAATAAAAAGAAATTTTTATAATTTTAATTTTTCAACATGTGAATAATTTATAAAGAAGAAAAATAAAATATCCTTTCAATGTAAAATAAAGAAAAAGAGATTTAATCTCTTTTCTTAATCTTTTGTAGAAACTTAAAAGAGATATTTTAATTTTTAATCTCTCCAATAAATTATATCTTCCACATAAGAAAATTTTAAAATTAAAATTCTTTTCTAATTTAATAGGGCCGGCCACCTAAGCTTGGGTTCAAGCTAGGGCCGGCCACCCATGGATCATGGCTTGGCCGACCCTAGCTTGGTCCTCAAGCTAGCTTGGCCGGCCCCTACAACATGGGTATGAAGGTGGGTATAGGTGGGTATAGTACTCTATAAATAAGAGGCTATGATAGGGACCGAGAGGAGGAATTGGTTTTGGTCTCCCGATAAAATTAAGCATCCTGTGTTCGCCCCGAACACACAACTTAATTTTATCAATAATAATTCATTCTACTAGAGAACTATTATTGAACTACCGCACCAATCCCAAATTACATTTTTGTGCTCCTTCTTATTATGAGTGTGTTAGTCTCCCTGTGTTTAAGATATCGAATGTCCACTAATTAAGTAAGTTACTGACAACTCATTTAATTAATATCTTAGTCCAAGAGTAGTACCACTCAACCTTATCGTCATGTCGGACTAAGTCCACCTGCAGGGTTTAACATGACAATCCTTATGAGCTCCTCTTGGGAACATTATCAACCTAGATCACTAGGACACAGTTTCCTTCTATAATCAACAACACACACTATAAGTGATATCATTTCCAACTTATCGGGCTTATTGATTTATCGAACTAAATCTCACCCATTGATAAATTAAAGAAATAAATATCAAATATATGTGCTTGTTATTATATTAGGATTAAGAGCACACACTTCCATAATAACTGAGGTCTTGTTCCTTTATAAAGTCAGTATAAAAGAAACGACCTCTGATGGTCCTACTCAATACACTCTAAGTGTACTAGTGTAATTATATAGTTAAGATAAACTAATACCTAATTACACTACGACCTTCCAATGGTTTGTTCCTTTCCATTTTGGTCGTGAGCTACTGTTTATAATTTATATGGTACTGATAACATTATCTTCTGTATGTGACACTACATACTATGTTATCTACAATATAAATTAATTGAACAACAACAAACAAATGTAGATAATTTGACCAAATGTGATTCTTTATTCAAAATAAATGTTTACAAAAGCTTAGGCTTTCAGTATACACTCTAACAACTTGATCTTGTCTGAAGGATATGAGATGGTGGGTTGGCTCCATTGTTGGCGCTGGAAATTCTGTTCTGATCCCCTGTACAAAAATTTGCACAGGCACAGAACTTTTCTTAGCAACGCACATGCTCGATCAAACATGTGTTTGATCTATCAAGCAAGTTCTTGATTGATTACAGCGTACCTTGATCCAAGGACAAGATCGCTAGCCTCTTGTGTTGGTATTCAAATCGATATCTAAAATCGACATGAAGAAAACAAACCAATTACGCAGCGGAATTAGAGAACTAATTGTACCTTTCTTCGTAGCTAAAGGCCTCTTGATCTTCTATCGTATTCCTCTCCTCTTCTTGGACGTCGTGTGGGGGACGATCTACCAAGATAAGACACCCGAACCTTTTCTTCCTTTCCCAGCCGCCTACCAGCAAAGAATCCAAAGCAAGGGGGCCATAAGAGAATAGAAGAGAATTCTTAGGTTAGTTTTTGGGCACCACCCCTCTCTTCTTTTATAATCTTTGCAGGAGGCTAAAAATGAAAGAGTTTAACAAAATTTTATTTTAAATAAAATCTCCCATTTTATTCCTATTGCGGTCGACCCCTTGCTTGGGCACCAAGCAAGGTTTGGCCGCCCCTTATCTTGGGCACCAAACAAGTCTTGGCCAGCCCCTTGCTTGGGCACCAAGCAAGGATGTGATCGGCCCCTTTCTTGGATAGGAAGCAAAGCAAAAACGGGTGAATGCGAGGCTGTATAGAGGCTACAACAGGGACCGAGAGGAGGAATTGGTTTTGGCCTCCTGATGGACTTGAGCTTCCTGTGTTCAACCTGAACACCCAACTCAAGTTCATCAATAATAAACCATACCACTAAAGGGTCATTATTGATCTACCACACCAATATCATATTATAATATAAGCTCCTATTTATCATGAGTGCGTTAATCTTCTTGTGTTTAAGATATCGTATGTCCGTTAATTAAATGAGTTATTGACAACTCATTTAATTAACATCTGACTCCAAGAGTAGTACCACTCAACTTTATTATCATGCCGGACTAAGTGTTAGTTAGAGCCCTATAGCCAATCATTTGATGATTGTATTATGCACTTGTTGTATCATATTCTTATAAAAATAAAGGCATTTGTTTTTGGGTTATTATACTTACTTGTATTGGTGCCAAATAAACTAAGTATAATAGCGTCCTTGAGTAGAAGGTTCTTACCTATATCAATCGATTGGTTAAATCGATAGTGAGATGATATAGGGAACACTACTCTTAATCATTCCTAGTCGAGTATCAACATTCAGGGACAATGTTAATGCAATAATACTAGCATGTAGGTCAACTCGATGACTTGATCTCACAAGTCATGGATATAGAGATATCAAGTTGACACATGGGTATGTATTAGAGAATGTATACTGAATGACCCGCCATGAGAAAATATCATGGATCGTTATATGAGTGTCATATACTTTCTCATGTGGCTATTAGTATGAGTACTAGTCCTTAGACCAGAAGTCACCATGGTTCCCTACATAAGGAGTTATGTACTTTAGTTTCGTCAAACGTCACCCGTAACTGGGTGGACTATAAAGGCGATTACTGGATATGTAACGAATTATGCAGAGGGATGTGAGTGATGTAGATGGGATCTATCCCTCCTATATGACGGGAGAGACATCGATATTCTTGATAGAGTGAGACCACAAAGTGCATGACCATGCCCAAATGAGTCAATATGAGATATTGAGCTCATTTGATTTAGTGCGTCTACTTGGAGTTCAAGATTTAGATTGATTAGAGGATCACACGGTCTATGCCTCATATTGATCAATCTAGATGTCTAGGATAGAAGGACACTTGTCATATATTGTGAGGAGTCACAATTAGTAGTCACAAGGTGATGTTGGATCTCAACATTCTTATAACTTGGGTAGTAATGATGTGTTGCTAGATACCGCTCATTACTTATGCTTCTAAATGGGTTTAGGAGCATTGCCAACGTTATAAGAACTTATAGGGTCACACACAAAGGACAATTAGATGGAGATTAGGTTCATATGATGAACCAAGAGGATTAGATTCATGTGATGAATCAAATTGGATTAAGAGTAATCTTAATTGGGCTAATTGAGTTGGACTCAAGTTGATTCATGTGTTCAATGAGTCTAATTTAGATTATGACTCATTGAATCAATTTAATCAAATGAATTAGATTCATTATATTAAATTGGTTTGAATCAAATGGTTAGATTAGATCAACCATGAGAGAGATTTGGTCATGTTTGACTTGACTTAAGAAGGAAGATGAAATATCAAGTTTGACTTGACCATTTGTCACCTCATTTGTGAGTTGGCATTAAGTGGCCAATGATGATGTGCCACATCATCATAGTTAGCACATTTGTGTGCCACCTAATGGAGGTTACAAATCCCCTCTTTAATGGCCACATTAAATATGAATGGAGGTTACAATTCCTTTAGTGGCCGACCACTTTTGTAGTGAATGAAAATTTGATTTTTCATTCAAGGGCAATCACTTCATCTTCTTCCTTGCTCTCTCTTCTTGCTCTCCCTCTCCTCTCTTGGCCGAACCTCACAAAGGTGCTAGCACACGTTTGTGTTAGGTTTCTCCACCTAGTCTGTTCGTGTGGATACTTCTAGAGGATTGTCTACTTTGACAATCTTGAGATCCGACACCTTGGACGAGCGGGATTCGCGAAGGGCGCGCATCAAGGGTAAAGGCTCTTCTCCTAGTGTAGATCTAGGCTTTAAGAAACTCGTACACGTATTTTTGTTTTATTTTACTTCGCACGGATCCGGTGGCTTGGGGTTTCAGGGTTTCCGCGACGCGAAAAAGCGGTTTTTGCGGCCCGAAAAACCCAATAGTGGTATCAGAGCCACATGTGAAGTCTTGTACGAGTTTAGTTTCCATTTTTATGAAAAATGTTGGTTATGTGATTTTCTGTAAATTTAGTTTTTTTTCTGGTTTTTATGAGTAATTTTCTCGTAGAAGCGAAGCACAAGTGTCTTGACACTTGTAGGCTTCGACTACCGAGAAAATTTTTCCAAAACGGCAAGGTTTCGCCCCAAATCCTTCTGGGACAGAGGACTAAGGCGCTGTAGGATCGCTAAGGAATACTCGCGATGGTTAGATCGCGGGTAGAGGTGCTGCCCCTGGCCCTGCAAGGGGATTCGTTCTGCGATTGCGCCCGAAAACCTCTAATCGGGACCGTCGGGAATTTTTCCTCATAAAAATTGTAAAAAATAGTATTAAAAGTACAGAAAATTATGGAAATTACATAATTTAGAATTATGTATAATTTGTGATGGTCATGGCCCAAAAAGACCCAATTTGATTGGAATATTTGTGTTGTAATTCATAATACGACCCGCGTGCCGTCATGTGATGTGCGTGTTGTATATTTGATTCGTGACCTGTGCGTCGTGCCTTTCTCTATTTTATATTCATGTTGTAAATTAGTTTAGACTCGAATGTTACTCGAGTTTCAAAATTGTAATGTACAGAATTGGAGTGGTGGAAGGTCCACTCGAGACGGAGTTACGAGGAGGGCTCGAGCAACACAAGGTGGTCAAAGGGAGGAGCTTGAGAAGCTGTTGACCTTAGGTTGACCATCCGATCTTCTCATTGGCTTGAGAAGATCGTAGTAGGGCCATGACTAATCACAAATAATTTAATTAATTACTTGTGTGTATGTGATGCATAATTAGTAATTAATTAGTGCATAATGATTAGATTAGATCTAAATCGTGTAGAAGATGCACCCTCTCGATTAGATTAGATCTCAATCGTGTCAACTCAAATGTCTACCGTGCCGTGATACTTATCACTACCTCGATCATATGTGTTGTTGAATCTGCCAAAGCATAGCAACACATATTATCTTGGTAGGGTACGGAGGGACAATCTTGGTCCCGCCTATCAACGCATGGGTGAGTAGAGACTCAATTTGATTGAGTACAACTAGTTAAATTGAATTTAACTATAGGCATTCTTCCAATGGTTGGAAAGATAGGACATAAGTCGCATTTATATTAATTCTTGGGCGTATTAGGGAAAGCTAACTCAAGTTTTAATATAACTGTGGATAATGATCCTATAAACAAGAGTTGCATAGAGATGTAATTGGTAAATCGTTACCTACCGATCATACTAAACCTTGGGCGTATTAGCCAAAGCTAACTCAAGGGTTAGTATGATGTGGATCTTGTCCCACATGAATTATAGAATTCAGTGGGAGCATTATTTAGTTAAAGGCCTAATTAAATGATTTAAAAGAATATGATATTAATTTTCTACATTTTTCTATTGTAGATAACCATGACGTCGAATATGAATCTTTCTCCCTGCGTTCTGTCCTTGAGAAGGACAAGCTTAACGGAGCAAATTTCCTGTACTGGTATAGGAACTTGAGAATAGTTCTCACCCAAGAATGTAAACTGTACATTCTTGAACAACCCATTCCGGAGCCTCCTCCTACCACTGCCACGCGAGCAGACAAAGATGCTTACAAGAAGCATCAAGATGACGCATTAGATGTGTCCTGTCTAATGCTCGCGACCATGAACTCTGAGCTTCAGAAACAATATGAGTTGATGGGCGCTTACGATATGGTTGAACATCTTCGTCAACTGTATCAAGGACAAGCAAGGCACGAGAGATTCGAGACCTCTAAGGCACTATTTCAGTGCAAGATGTCAGATGGGGCTCCCGTAGGCCCATATGTACTCAAAATGATTGGGTACATAGAAAACCTATAGAGGTTGGGATTCCCGCTTGGCCAAGAGCTGGCCACTGACTTGATCTTGCAAGCCTTGCCGGATAGCTATAGTCAATTCATTCTAAACTACAACATGAACGAAATTAACAAGCCACTGCCCGAGCTGCTTAGTATGTTAAGAACTGCTGAGCTGAACCTTAAGAAGGTGCCCCACTCTATTCTGATGGTTCAGAAACACAAGGGAAAGGGCAAGCCCAAAGGCAAAGGAAAGTCCCAAGCCAAGGGCAAAGGCATGGCACTGAAGCCTAAAGGAGGAGTCGCCAAGGATGCTACCTGCTTTCACTGCGGTCAGACCGGGCACTGGAAGAGGAACTGCAAGGTGTACCTAGAAGATCTTAAGAAGAAGCGAAGTGAGACTTGCACTTCAGGTATATATGTTATATAAGTCAATCTATCTATTTCTTCATCATGGGTATTAGATACCGGATGTGCTTCTCACATTTGTACTAATGTGCAGGCGCTGAGAAATAGCAGGGCATTGGCGAAGGGCAAGGTGGACCTACGAGTAGACAATGGAGCATGGTTTGCTGCTGTTGCTGTAGGAACTTATCATCTATCTCTGTCTTCTCGGCTTATATTAGAATTAGATGAATGTTGTTATGTGTCTGCTTTAACTAAGAACATAATTTCAGTTTCTTGTTTGGACAAGAAAGGTTTCTCTTTTATAATAAAGGACAAATGTTGTTCTATTTATTTAAAAGATATATTCTATTGTAGTGCACCTCTGATGAACGGACTCTACATTCTAGACCTTGAAAGCCCTATCTATAACATAAATACCAAGAGGTTCAAGTCAAATGACATGAACCAAACCTATCTCTAGCACTGTTGCTTAGGTCATATAAATGACAAGTGCTTATACCAGCTCCGTAAGGATGGTTTGCTGGACTCATTTGATTTTGAATCTTATGAGACGTGTGAGTCATGCCTACTAGGCAAGATGACCAAGACTCCCTATAGTGGGAACAGTGAGAGAGCGACTGACTTGTTAGGTCTTATACATAGTGATGTATGTGGCCCTTTCAATGTCGCTGCTAGATGCGGTTATAGGTACTTCATCACATTTACTGATGACTTCAGTAGATATGGTTATGTGTACTTGATGACACATAAGTCTGAATCCTTTGAAAAGTTCAAAGAATTCAAGAATGAAGTAAGAACCAGCTTGGCAAGAGTATTAAGATACTTCGATTAGATCGAGGTGGAGAATACCTTAGCCATGAGTTTCGTGACTATTTAACTGAGTGTGGGATTCTATCCCAACTCACTCCTCCTGGAACACCACAGCAGAATGGTGTATCCGAAAGGAGGAATCGTACCCTATTAGATATGGTACGATCTATGATGAGTCACACAGATCTTCCGACATACCTTTGGGGCTATGCTCTAGATACGGTAGCTTTTATACTCAACCGAGTTCCATCCAAGGCCGTGATAAAGACATCATATAGGATATGGACTGGGAGAAATGCCCAGGTGTCTTTCATGTGGATTTGGGGTTGTGAGGCTTACGTTAGACGTCAAGTCTCAGACAAATTAGGACCCAAATCTGACAAGTGCTACTTTATTAGATATCCCAAGGAAACTAAGGGATATTACTTCTACATTCCCAGTCAGCACAAGGTAGTTGTGGGAAAGACTGGGGTCTTTCTAGAAAGGGACTTTGTTTCTAGAAAGACTAGTGGGAGTATGTTCGATCTTGAAGAAGTTCAAGATGCGGACCATAGCACTGAAGCCTCGATGGAAGTTGAACTGGAACCTCAAAGTATTGTGGATGATGTTGTTCCACAAGGAGTTGAGGAACAACAACCAGTTCAAGTAGACATACCTCTTCGCAGATCTGATAGGGTACGTCGTCAGCCTGAGAGATACTCATTTCTCTTGTCTGACCATGATGACGTTGTGCTCATAGAAGATGAGCCTACCACCTATCAGGAAGCTGTGATGAGACCAGATTCTGAGAAATGGCTAGAAGCCATGAGATCCGAGATGGAATCCATGTACACTAACCAAGTATGGACTTTGGTTAATCCACCTGAAGGGGTAAAACCCATTGGGTGTAAGTGGGTCTTTAAGAGAAAGATTGACATGGATGGACTTATCTATAAGGGTCGCTTGGTAGCTAAAGGTTTCAAGCAAATTCATGATATTGACTATGATGAAACTTTTTCTCCAGTAGCGATGTTTAAGTCCATTCGGATCATGCTTGCTATTGCAGCATACCATGACTATGAGATATGGCAGATGGATGTCAAAACCACGTTTCTGAATGGAAACCTGCTCGAGAATGTGTACATGACACAACCTGAGGGTTTTGTAGATCCACAACATACTAGCAAAGTATGCAAGTTGCATAGGTCTATTTATGGACTAAAGCAAGCTTCTCGGAGCTGGAATCTTCGATTCGATGATGCAATCAAACAGTTTGGTTTCATCAAGAATGAAGATGAACCTTGTGTCTACAAGAAGGTTGTAGGGGATATAGTTATCTTCCTTATATTGTATGTGGATGGCATACTACTTATTGGGAAAGACATCCCTTTGCTGCAGTCCTTCAAGATTGGCTAGGGACATGTTTCTCAATGAAGGACTTAGGTGAAGCATCTCGCATTCTAGGCATACAAATCTATAGAGATAGATCTAAGAGATTGCTTGGCCTAAGTCAGAGTACATATATTGACAAGGTACTCCTTCGGTTTGCCATGCAAAACTCCAAGAAGGGATTTCTGCCGATGTCACATGGCGTGAGTCTTTCGAAGACTCAAGGTCCCTCTTCTAGAAAGGAGAGAGACCGCATGGATCAGATCCCTTATGCCTCAGCCATAGGATCGATCATGTACGCTATGCTATATACTCGACCTGATGTCTCGTATGCTTTGAGCATGACGAGCAGAAACCAGTCAGATCCAGGTGAAAGTCACTGGATAGCGGTCAAGAATATTCTTAAGTACTTACGAAGGACTAAAGAATATTTCTTGATATATGGAGGCAATGATGAGCTAGCTGTAAAGGGTTACAGTGATGCCAGCTTCCAAACCGATCAGGATGATTATCGATGGCAGTCAGGGTTCGTGTTTTACATTAATGGTGGTGCTATGAGCTGGAAGAGTTTGAAGCAGGACACAGTGGCTGATTCTACGACAGAGGCCGAGTACATTGCTGCATCAGAGGCAACAAAGGAGACAATTTGGATCCACAAGTTCATCACTGAACTTGGGGTGGTTCCTATTATCGCTGACCCTATTGAGCTCTATTGTGACAACAATGGAGCTATAGCACAGGCTAAGGAACCTCGCTCACACCAGCGGACCAAACACACACTACGGCGCTTCTATCTCATTCGAGAGATTATCGAGAGAGGAGATGTGAAGATTTGCAGAGTACCTACAAAGGCTAACATCGCAAATCCCTTGACCAAGGCTTTGGCACAGAGGAAGCATGATTGTCACACTAGGTCATGGGGCTTAGAGCTTACACTGATTGGCACTAGTGCTAGTGGGAGATTGCTAGTTAGAGCCCTAGAGCAAATCATTTGATGATTGTATTATGGACTTGTTGTATCATATTCTTATATAAATAAAGGCATTTGTTTTTCGGTTATTATACTTACTTGTATAGGTGCCAAATAAACTAAGTATAATAGCATCCTTGAGTAGAAGGTTCTTACCTATATCAATCGATTGGTTAAATCGATAGTGAGATGATATAGGGAACACTACTCTTAATCAATCCTAGTCGAGTATTAACATTCAGGGACAATGTTAATGCAATAAGACTAGTATGTAGGTCAACTCGATGACTTGATCTCACAAGTCATGGATATAGAGATATCAAGTTGACACATGGGTATTCCTTGGAGAATGTTTATTGAATGACTCGCCATGAGAAAGTATCATGGATCGTTATATGAGTGTCATATACTTTCTCATGTGGCTATTAGTATGACTACTAGTCCTTAGACCTGAAGTCACCATGGTTTCCTACATAAGGAGTTATGTACTTGGGTTTCGTCAAACGTCACCCGTAATTGGGTGCACTATAAAGGCGATTACTGGGTATGTAACCAATTATGCAGAGGGATGTGAGTGATGTAGATGAGATCTATCCCTCCTATATGATGGGAGAGACATCGATATTTTTGATAGAGTGAGACCACGAAGTGCATGGCCATGCCCAAATGACTCAATATGAGATATTGAGCTCATTTGATTTAGTGAGTCTACTTGGATTTCAAGATTTAGATTGATTAGAGGATCACATTGTCTATGTCTCATATTGATCAATCTAGATGTCTAGGATAGAAGGACACTTGTCATATATTGTGAGGAGTCACAATTAGTAGTCACAAGGTGATGTTGGATCTCAACATTCTTATAACTTGGGTAGTAATGATGTGTTGCTAGATACCGCTCATTACTTATGCTTCTAAATGGGTTTAGGAGCATTGCCAACGTTATAAGAACCTATAGAGTCACACACAAAGGACAATTGATGGAGATTAGGTTCATATGATGAACCAAGAAGATTAGATTCATGTGATGAATCAAATTGGATTAAGAGTAATCCTAATTGGGCTAATTGAGTTGGACTCAAGTTGCTTCTTGTGTTCAATGAGTCTAATTTAGATTATGACTCATTGAATCAATTTAATTAAATGAATTAGATTCATTATATTAAATTAGTTTGAATCAAATGGTTAGATTAGATCAACCATGAGAGAGATTTGGTCAAGTTTGACTTGACTTGAGAAGGAAGATGAAAGTTCAAGTTTGACTTGACCATTTGCCACCTCATTTGTGAGTTGGCATTAAGTGGCCAATGATGATGTGCCACATCATCATAGTTAGCACATGTGTGTGCCACCTAATGGAGGTTACAAACCCCCTCTTTAATGGCCACATTAAATATGAATGGAGGTTACAATTCCTTTAGTGGCCGGCCACTTTTGTAGTGAATGACAATTTGATTTTTCATTCAAGGGCATTCACTTTATCTTCTTCCTTGCTCTCTCTTCTTGCTCTCCCTCTCCTCTCTTGGCCGAACCTCACAAAGGTGCTAGCACACCTTTGTGTTAGGTTTCTCCACCTAGTTTGTTCGTGTGGATACTTCTAGAGGATTGTCTACTTTGACAATCTTGAGATCCGGCACCTTGGACAAGCGGGATTCGCGAAGGGGGCGCGTATCAAGGGTAAAGGCTCTTCTCCTAGTGTAGATCTAGGCTTTAAGAAACTCGTACTCGTATTTTTGTTTTATTTTACTTCGCACGGATCCGGTGGCTTGGGGTTTCGGGGTTTTCGCGGCCCGAAAAAGCCAACACTAAGTCCACCTGCAGGGTTTACATGATAATCCTTATGAGCTTCTCAAGGGGACATCATCAACCTAAGTAATAGGACACAGTTTTCTTTTATAATTAATAATGGTACTATCTCCCAACTTATCGGGCCTATTGATTTAACAAATAAATATCACCCATTGACAAGTTAAAGAAATAAATACCAAGTATATGTGCTTATTATTATATCGGGATAAAGAGTACGCACATCCATAATAATAGATTTTTTTTTTTTATGTAGTTAGTATAAATTGAATAGCCTCAAATGGTCTTGCACAATACACACATAGTATACTAGTGTAATTTTATAGTCAATACACACTAATACCAAATTATACTGCAACCGTTCCAATGGTTTGTCCCTATCCATCTTGGTTGTGAGCTACTATTTATAACTTATAAGGAACCAATAACATGATCTTCTGTGTGACACCACACACATATTATCTACAATATAAAATAAATGGACAACTGCATCGACATATATAAATATAAAATACAGACATTTGACCAAAGTGATTCTCATTTCAAAATATCTCAAAAATAGATGTTCATACAAAAGCTAGGCTTATAGTTTACATCCCAACAATCTCCCACTTATACTAAAAGACTATGCTACCATATATGCTGCCATACATCTGATTCTCATCCCCTCAACATGCCCATCAAAGCTCTCGCCGGAAGGGCCTTAGTGAAAGGATCTACTAGGTTATCTGTTGATGTAATATTGGCGACAACAACTTCTCCTCACTTTACGATGTCTCATATCAGGTGGTACTTGCACTCAATGTGTTTACTTACCTTATGGGTTCGTGGTTCCTTTGAGTTTGCTACAGCACCACTATTATCATAATAAATTGTTATAATTTTGGGCAAACCAGGAATCACATCTAAGTCCATCAAGAAGTTTCTGATTCACACAGCTTCTTTGGCTACCTCAGAGGCTGCACATACTCAGCTTCCATGGTGGAGTCTGAAACACATTTCTACTTAACCCTCCTTCATGTTATGGCTCCACCTCCCAAAGTAACACATACCCTTAGGTTGACTTACTATTGTCCTTATCTGATTGGAAGTCAGAATCCGTGTAACCCACAGGGAGCAAATCATCTACTTGGTAAACTAGCATATAATCTCTAGTCCTTCTCATATACTTTAATATATGCTTTACGGCAGTCCAATATCCCTTTCCTGGGTTACTTTAATATCTGCTAACCATGCTCACGGCAAAATAGATATCCAGTCTCGTACATAGTGTTGGTGCGGCTAGCACTAACGATTTAACCTAGGTTTTGATGAATGACAAATAGGTTAAGTTAGTCTTGTTTTTGTCTGACACTTTGATCGAGTGTGCAGGAGAAGTCCAGCTAGGTCGACGGGCTGACCGGATAGCTGGCGAGAAGTCCAAGCGGGTCGACGGGCTGACCGGACGCTTGGCGAGAAGTCCAGCTAGGTCGACGGGCTGACCGGATAGCTGGCGAGAAGTCCAAGCGGGTCGACGGGCTGACCGGACGCTTGGCGAGAAGTCCAGACGGGTCGACGGGCTGACCGGACGTCTAGCAGGTAAGTGAGGTAAGTCACTGGAGGGGAGTGACTGTGAGGACACGTTCCCGGGAAGGGGACATTAGGTGTCGATCCGGCTTAGATCCATTTCGGATGTCTAAGTCGAGATCGTGACTAGATTCCGGTCTCGGAAAGACGGAATCTAAGTCATACTCTCTTTATCCATCTGTTGAACTTTAATTGTGCTAACAATTTGTTTTACAGGATGTATATTTGCCTCGGACTAACTTTGTTTTACAGGAAAAAGGAGTCTTTCTGGAACAAGGTGGTCCGGGCGCTCGGAGGTCCGGGCGCCCGGAAGGCGAATTTTATCCAGCCAAGTCGTCGCCACGTGGAGCATCTTGGTTTGAGCAGTTACGTCACACTCCAGGCGCCCGTAAGGGATCTAGGCGCCCGGAACAGCATATAAAAGAAGCCCCAGGCAGGAGCTTCAAAAAATCAATTTTTACTGAGAACTCTTCTTCTGCTGGTCTTGCTGCTCGACGTTCAAGTGCGACGTCAACAACGCTCCGACAAAAGTGCTCCTCCGGTATTTATTTAATTTTTCTTTGTCGGTATTGCTTTATTATAACTAGCATTTCCTGTACTTATTCTGTAATCATATTTCGACTTGTTAGTGATTGCCCAACGAAAGTGGTCAAGGACCACGGGCCTTCGAGTAGGAGTCGTCACAGGCTCCGAACGAAGTAAAAACATCTGTGTCTACTTTATTTTTCCGCTGCGTTTATACTCGTCTTTTTCGAATCGATATTCACCCCCCCTCTATCGAATCTAACGGTCCTACAAGTGGTATCAGAGCAGGTACCGCTCTGATTTGGTGCAACCACCAATCAGATAGGGGGTGAATTTTTTTAAAATTAACTTTAAAACTGTTGTTTCGTTAACTTAATATTTCTCTAATCAATTTAAATTAGTGCAACACGAATCTAGATTCCTTTCTATTTTTCTCTTCCCGCACTACTAATCCAAGACCAAGTCTTGGGTTTTTTTTGGTTATTTACCTGTGCACAGAATGTCCCAACAAGAAGGATTCAGCACAGTGCGACCTCCACTCTTCAACGGGGACGACTTCCCTTACTGGAAGAAGCGCATGGAGGTCTACCTCAAAACAGACTTCGACCAGTGGATGAGCATCACGAGACCCTACAAAATTCCAGTGGACAACGCCGGGAATCTAGTGGATCCTGAAGACTGGACAGCAGATCTCAAGAAAAAAGCATCAACAGAAAATAAGGCAATCAACACTCTACAATGCGGATTGACAAGAGAAGAACTGAACAGAGTCGGTCCACACAAAAACGCTAAAGAGCTATGGGACAAGTTGATCGAGCTGCACGAGGGAACGAGCGACGCCAAGGTAACAAAACGAGACCTTCTCTTAAATAAAATTTTTAATATAAAAATGCAGGAAGGTGAAACGGCGAATCAACTACACGCGAGGATCAAGGACATCCTCAACGGGCTCCATGCGATAGGCCACCAGATGGAGAATAGAGACTTAATAAGGTACGCATTAAACGCCTTTCCACGTAATAGTTTGTGGGCATCAATAGTGGATGCCTACAAAATTTCTAAGGATCTTTCTAACTTAAAATTAGATGAGCTTTTCTGTGAATTAGAATTACACGAACAAACTAATGCTGGAGCCGAGAAAGGTATAGCTCTATTTGCAGGGTCCTCCAAAGAAAAGAAAAGCAAGCCTGAATTTGAAGAAGAATCTGACCAAGACTCCGAAAACGAAGAACACCTGGTGAACTTGGTAAGAAAAATGTTCACCAGGAGAAAGAGGAGCTTCAGCAAAAAGGATCTTCAAAAGATCAGCTCTCCCTCAGAACAAAAGAACGTGACTTGCTACGGCTGCAACAAAAAGGGACATTACAAGAACGAATGCCCAAAACTAAAGTTCGACAAACCAAAGCCAACAAAAAAGAAAGCACTCAAAGCAACGTGGGACGACTCCTCGGACGAATCAGAGGAAGAAGAGCAGAAACATCAGAGCCACCTCGCACTGATGGCCCGCGAAGCCGAAACTGAAAATGAGTCGGAAGATGAAGACGGGTCCGAACCCGAAACAAGCCACGAGTCCGTACTCGTTTCCGAAGGCTCGAATGAGGTATATTTTAATTTAAACAAAAAAATTTTTAGAATCATTTCTTGTTTAAATAGTAAATTAACCAAAGTAGAAAATGGAAACAAATTACTTCTTGAGGAAAATCAAAACCTCAAGGAACAATTAAAAAATTCAAATCCAACTCAAGATCTAACACTTGAGGAGGAGAATTTATCATTAAAAAATGAAATAAACAATTTAAAGGAGATGTTAGAAAAATTCACAACAAGATCAAAAAATTTAGACTTAATCCTAAATAATCAAAAAGCATGTTATAATAAAATCGGACTAGGATATAAGTCGAATTCAAATAAAACCTTCAAATCATTAATAACCCAATACAAGTCAACCAATCTAGCTTGGGTTCCGAAAGCGTGTCTAACCACGCAAGTAGGACTTAATCAATATTATATACCTAAAGAAAAAATACATTATATAAAATTAAATAAACCATACCAAAATCCAAAATACAAACCTAAATCAAATTCAAAATCTAAATAGTTTAAAAAACAACAAAATTATCACCAAGTTAACTATAACTATAAAAAGAATCGACACAAGCCTAAAATCAAAACTTAAATTAATGGCCAATAATTCAGGGGGAGGCTCCAGAATAGCTGGCACCTCCAAAACTAACTTACCCGACAGGGTAACCCAAAACTAACAAACCCGGCAGGGCAATTAGAATTAGAGACCAAGTTTAACTTGAATCATGGTATTGGTGAAATTTTTGGATGATAGTACGTTAGGGAAACTTGGGCATCGCATGTCTAGAAAGATATTGTTTCGATCTGGTGCATTTGGCCAAGTGGAACTGACCGAAGCTACCCTTAAACGAATCCTAACCAGTTAGACCAAGATTTAGTACTAAGTTCCGTGGATAGGACTATTCGGAAAACCTCAAAAGGTTGGTTACTTCTAATGATGTCCTTGTGACTCACCAAGCTTAGAAGTTTATCCGAAGAATGCCTATTTGTGGAAACCAAAGCTAAGTCTGAATCTAACACAAGTTAAACCAAAACTCTCTAATCAAACCAATTTCGTCTCACAAAATCATAGGATTCCCTGATTGATAATATAGATCGGGTGAGATGAATAAGGCTTAAAAAATTAATTTCAAAAATTTAATTTTAAACTTAAAAATTATTTTCAAAATATTAATTTTAAACTTAAAAATTAATTTCAAAATTCTAATTTTAAACTTAAAAATTATTTTCAAAATTTTAATTTTAAACTTAAAAATTATTTTCAAGATTTTAATTTTAAACTTAAAAATTATTTTCAAAATTTTAATTTTAAAAATTAATTTCAAAATTTTAGTTTTAAAAATTAATTTCAAAATTTTAATTTTAAACTTAAAAATTATTTTCAAAATTTTAATTTTAAACTTAAAAATTATTTTCAAAATTTTAATTTTAAAAATTATTTTCAAAATTTTATTTTAAACTTAAAAATTATTTTCAAAATTTTAATTTTAAACATAAAAATTTATTTTCAAAATTTTAATTTTAAACTTACAAATTATTTTCAAAATTTTATTTTAAACTTAAAAATTATTTTCAAAATTTTAATTTTAAACTTAAAAATTATTTTCAAAATTTCAATTTTAAACTTAAAAATTATTTTCAAAATTTTAATTTTAAACTTAAAAATTATTTTCAAAATTTTAATTTTAAACTTAAAAATTATTTTCAAAATCTTAATTTTAAACTTAAATTAATGCATGCTCAAAAGACTAACTTTAAATCCTACTTACTGTAGGAAACCAAGTGAATTTTGGACAGTGGTTGCTCCAAACATATGACTGGAGATCACACCAAGTTCACTCAACTCACTTACAAAAGTCTAGGAACAGTTGCCTTTGGAAACAACAGCAAACTCAAGGTAATTGGTATAGGTAATATTGAATTAAAATTAGACTTTATAATTACAAATGTCTTACTTGTTGAAAACTTTAAATATAATCTTCTAAGTATAAGTCAATTGTGTGATGCTAGGTATAAGGTCAAGTTTCTATCTACAGAATGCTCAATCAAACATCTAGATAATCCTACCATAAGCCTAAAAGGTTTTAGAAAAGACAACATCTATGTCATCAACTTAACCATTTCTTTCATTAAGTGCTATTTAACACAAAAAGAAGAAACTTGGTTACGACATAGGAGAATGTCTCACACCAACTTTAGAAATATAAGTAAACTAAATGGACTTGTAAAAGGCTTACCGAAGTTACCTAACTTAGATTCAACTATATGTAATGCTTGTCAACATGGAAAACAAACTAAATCAACCCACAAACAAACAAATCAACCACAAACTAACTCAATCTTAGAACTTCTACATTTAGATCTTTTTGACTCCCATGGAGTCAAATCCATTAATGGAAACTTATATTGTTTAGTAATTATAGACGATTACTCTATGTTTACTTGGGTAAAATTCTTAAAACATAAAGATGAAACTTTTGAAATTCTTACAAATTTTTGCAAACAGATTGAAAACGAAAAAGATATTAAAATTAAAAGAATTAGGAGTGACAATGGGGGAGAATTTAAAAATCACAACTTTAACAATTTTTGTCTAGAAAACGGTTACCATCATGAGTTCTCATGCCCTAAAACCCCCCAACAAAATGGAATTGTAGAAAGAAAAAATAGAACCTTACTTGAAGCTTCTAGAACAATGTTAAATGAGTATAACCTACCTAAATACTTTTGGGTAGAAGCTGTTAGTACAGCCTGCTATGTATAAAACTCATAACAAAACTTTCTTCGAAATATTTTATAATAAACAACCAAACATAAAATACTTTAAGGTATTTGGGTGCCCAGTTTTTATCTTAAATACAAGAGAACACTTAGGAAAATTCACCTCTAAAATTGAAAATGGAATTTTTGTAGGATATTCCCTAAATAGTAGAGGCTACAGAATTTATAATAAGGTTACCTTAAAAATTGAAGAAACTACTAATGTAAAATTTAAAGAAACTAAACAAGACATAGAACCTACACAACCACCAGAGTTTGTTCCAGAAATCAACCAAACACTAAGTCATGAAGAAGAGGAACAACATCAAGAGAATCAACCTCCTAAAACAATAAGGGTAAACCCAAATCATCTAACTGATCAAATAATTGGTGACCCAGACTTAAGAGTTCAAACCAGATCATCTTTTAGAAACCTAAGTCAAATTTCATTAATTTCAAAAATTGAACCTAAAACTGTGGATGAATCCCTACTAGACCCAGATTGGATTATAGCTATGCAAGAAGAACTAGCCCAATTTGAGCGTAATGAGGTCTGGGACCTAGTCCCACCACCTAAGAATAAGAAAATAATAGAAACAAAATGGGTATTCAGAAATAAACTAAGTGAAACTGGGGAAGTTACTAGAAATAAGGCTAGGCTGGTTGCCAAAGGATTTAGTCAAATTGAAGGACTTGACTATGACGAAACATATGCCCCAGTAGCCAGATTCCCCAGTAGCCAGATTAGAATCCATTAGAATGTTACTAAGTTATGCAGCCCATAAGGGATTTAAACTATACCAAATGGATGTTAAGTCTGCCTTTCTTAATGGACTAATCAAAGAAGAAGTTTATGTAGGTCAGCCTCCTGGTTTTGAAAGCTTAGAACACCCTGATTATGTTTTTAAATTAAAGAAAGCCCTATATGGACTTAAACAAGCACTCAGGGCGTGGTATGAGAGGCTAACATCTTACCTAACATCTAAAGGATTCAAACAAGGTCAAATTGACCCAACCTTGTTTGTTAAATCATTAAATACAAACATATTTATTGCACAAATATACGTGGATGACATAATATTTGGCTCAACAAATTCAGAATTTTTAGAAGAATTTAGTAATCTAATGGAAAAAGAATTTGAAATGAGCTTAGTGGGAAAACTAACCTATTTCTTAGGATTACAAATCAAACAGACAAATGAAGGAAACTATATTTCTCAACATAAATACATCAAAGAATTACTTAAAAAATTCGGAATGGAAAATACAAAAGAAATAAAAACACCGATGGTTGTAAACACAATCTTAGATAGTGACCCAAATGGAAAACCAATTGATTTAAAATATTATAGAAGTGCAATAGGTAGCCTACTGTACTTAACTGCAAGCCGACCTGATATTTTATTTGCAGTTAGTATGTGTGCTAGATACCAAACTTGTGCTAAGGAATCCCATTTGACACAGGGTAAAAGAATTTTTAGATATCTTAAAGGAACAACAAATGTAGGAATCTGGAATCCTAGGACAAATAATTTTGAACTAATAGGGTATTCTGACTCAGATTATGCTGGATGCAAATTAGACCGCAAAAGCACAAGTGGTGGATGCCAATTATTAGGTGCATCACTTGTTAGCTGGTTTAGTAGAAAGCAACATTGTGTTGCTCTGTCTACAACTGAGTCAGAATACATAGCTATAGGCGAATGTGTTGCACAAATATTATGGATGATGCATACTCTAAAAGATTTCAACTTAAATATCACAAATGTAAAAGTATTAATTGACAATATAAGTTCAATTAACTTAACCAAGAATCCTGTGCATCATTCAAGAACCAAACATATTGAAATTAGACACCACTTCATCAGGGATCATGTTACTAAAGGCGATATTGAACTCAAGTACATTGAGTCCAAATCAAATTTAGCTGACATTTTTACAAAACCTCTCCCTGAAAGTGAATTTAGCAACTTACGACGAAAATTAGGGATGTACTTAATAGACTAGGATCTTTCAAAAATACTTTCAAAAATGATTTTACCAAATTATAAGTCAAATTTATTTGTTTTCAAACTTTCCATTTTTAGATTTTCAAAAACAGTTTTTGCCTTAGACTAGTTTTGAATCCTTAAAAAGCATGTACCCATAGGACTAGTTTTTGAGCATCTCACCAACACCCTAGGTTTACCTTGCTTGTGTTTGACAAACATAGAAAGGGGTGAGATGCATAGGCCAACTGTCTGGACTTAAGATGCTTATTTCAGTGCATCAACATAAGTCTGGACGTTAAATACAACTCAGATATTAATCAGATTAAAGTTAATCAGTCAAGTCAAAAAACTGACTGCTTGTAATCAACTTAATCTGACTAACCATGTGAAAGCTACTATCTTCTGATAGCTAGTTAGTACCTAATTGGTTAGAAGCTGGTTAAAGTTAAATATCAAGTTCAGGGGGAGAATTAACTCAAATTTTGTGTGTTTGAAAAATGCCTTTTAAAACCTAACCTATGTTTGAACATTGATTTACAAAATTTAAATTTAACTAAGTATTTGAAAAATGTGAAAGTTTAATCCCACCCAATTTTCAAACCTGATTTGAAAAATTAACTATTTCCAAATTTAGCCTTTATCAAATTAGCCTTAAAAATTAATTTTGGCAAAAATTTTATTTCTTGAAAAATTATTTAATTTTTGCTTTGTTTTGAAAAATCGAAGTTGAAAATTTTACCTTTTTGAAAAGTAGATGTTACTTAAACATAAAAAGTAAATTTGAAAAACCTATTTTGAAAATTTCCACACGCTTGAGAGTTAAACTTGATTAACCTTAAATTTATACTTTTCAAAACTCAACCTGTCTCCCCCAAGTCAACTTGACTATTTTTTGACTTGGTGTTAAAAATTGCACTTTTATCTTTCAAATTTTGAACCAAACTTAGATATCTTTCAAAATTTGATTACCTGTTACAGTAACTCTTCACTATGATTATTTACCTTTGTTCATTTTTTTGATGAATGCCAAAGGGGGAGGAGGGTTAGGTGGTTAAGTTAGCTAAACCAATTTGAAAACACAAACTAACTTTAAAACCACACAAATGCATGTTGTTTCTTGCATATGCTTTCACTAACTTAACCAGGTTGTCATTCCATCAAAAAGGGGGAGATTGTTGGTGCGGCTAGCACTAACGATTTAACCTAGGTTTTGATGAATGACAAATAGGTTAAGTTAGTCTTGTTGTTGTCTGACACTTTGATCGAGTGTGCAGGAGAAGTCCAGCTAGGTCGACGGGCTGACCGGATAGCTGGCGAGAAGTCCAAGCGGGTCGACGGGCTGACCGGACGCTTGGCGAGAAGTCCAGACGGGTCGACCGGCTGACCGGACGTCTGGCAGGTAAGTGAGGTAAGTCACTAGAGGGGAGTGACTGTGAGGACGCGTTCCCGGGAAGGGGACATTAGGCGTCGATCCGGCTTAGATCCATTTCGGATGTCTAAGTCGAGATCGTGACTAGATTCCGGTCTCGGAAAGACGGAATCTAAGTCATACTCTCTTTATCCATCTGTTGAACTTTAACTGTGCTAACAATTTGTTTTACAGGATGTATATTTGCCTCGGACTAACTTTGTTTTGCAGGAAAAAGGAGTCTTTCTGGATCAAGGTGGTCCGGGCGCCCGGAGGGGATCCGAGCGCCCGGAGGTCCGGGCGCCCAGAGGTCCGGGCGCCCGGAAGGGATCCGGGAGCCCGGAAGGCAAATTTTATCCAGCCAAGTCGTTGCCACGTGGAGCATCTTGGTTTGAGCAGTTACGTCACACTCTAGGCCCCCGGAAGGGATCCAGGCGCCCGGAACAGCATATAAAAGAAGCCCCAGGTAGGAGCTTCAAAAAATCAATTTTTACTGAGAACTCTTCTACTGCTGGTCTTGCTGCTCGACGTTCAAGTGCGACGTCAACAACGCTCCGACAAAAGTGCTCCTCTGGTGTTTATTTAATTTTTCTTTGTCGGTATTGCTTTATTATTACTAGCATTTCCTGTACTTATTCTGTAATCATATTTCGACTTGTTAGTGATTGCCCAACGAAAGTGGTCAAGGACCACGGGCCTTCGAGTAGGAGTCGTCACAGGCTCCGAACGAAGTAAAAACATCTGTGTCTACTTTATTTTTCCGCTGCGTTTATACTCATCTTTTTCGAATCGATATTCACCCCCCCCCCTCTATCGAATCTAACGGTCCTACACATAGCATTGCATATATTAGACTTCCTACAGTCGAAGCATAAGGAACTTCCTTCATCTCCGCTATCTCCTTTGATGTCTTAGGACACATCCCTTTAGATAAAGGTACTCCATGCCGAAAAGGTAGAAAACCTTTCTTGAAGTTTTGCATGCTAAAACGAGCTAGGATAGTATCAATGTACGAAGCTTGGGATAAGCACAACATCCTTTTCTTGCGATCCCTTATTACTTTGATCCCAAGAATATGTCCACATTCTCCCAAGTCCTTCATATCAAACTGCTTGGACAACCATACCCTTACGTCTGACAACACTTTGACATTGTTGCCAATGAGCAGAATGTCATCACGTATAGTACAAGAAATACCACCACGTTTTCGTCACTTTTCTTATATACACAAGACTCATCTAAACACTAAATAAATCTACAAGACTGGATTACTTCATCAAATCGGATGTTATAAGATCTCAAAGCTTGATTCAGTCCATAAATGGACCAATTGAGCTTACATACAAGATGCTCTTTGCCCTTCGCAATGAATCCCTCTGGTTGCTTCATATGGATGTTTTCTTCAAGACTTCCGTTAAGGAAAGTTGTCTTGACATCCATTTGTCAAACCTCATAATCCATATGAGCAGCAATAGAAAAAAGAATCCAGATAGACTTAAGCATGGCTACCGGCGAAAAGGCTTCCTCATAATCGATTCCCTCTTTCTAAGTATACCCCTTTGCAACAAGCCTTGTTTTAAAGGTTTCCACCTTTTTGTCTGTTCCTCTTTTCTTTTTGTAGACTCATTTACATCCAATGGCTTTTACACTATTTGGGGGTTCTACAAGCTCCCAGACCTGATTAGAATGTATAGATTCTATTTCAAAGTTCATTGCACTTTGCCAAGATGCTGCATCTTTATCTTGGAGCGCTTCATCATATGTCCAGGGTGTAACACCCACGAAATATTTAAGCTATACATATTGGTATTTTGTAGGATTTTTCGGGTCACGAAAACCGCTTTTCGCGTCGCGAAAACCCCGAATCACCCAAAGCCGTAGATCCGTGCAAAGGAAAACCAAATGAAAATACGAGTACGAGTTTCAAAGACTCTAGATCTACACTAGATGAGAGTTATACCTTCGAAGCGTGCCCTTTCGCGTTCCCACTCGTCCAAGGAATTGCCGGATCTCTAGAGTATCAAAATAGATACTCCTCTAGAAGTATCCACACGAACACGTAGATGGAGAAAACACACAAAAAGTGTGCTAGCACCTTGTGTGGTCACGGCAAGAGGAGGAGAGGGAGAGAGATCTCTTGAGGAAGAAGAAGAAGAAGTAATGCATTGAATGAAAATCAAATTTCATTCACCACTTTTGTGTGGCCGGCCACTCCATGGAGTGTAACTCCCATTCCACATTAATCACAATTAATGTGAAGCCATTAAGAGGTGTTGTGTAACTCCTATGATGTGGCACATCATGAAGATGTGGACCATTACCATTGGTCCACATCTTGCCACCTCACAATGATGTGGCAAATGAGTAACATCCACTCATTTAATGTGGCCAACCCACATTAAATGCAATGAAGGCTTGTAACCTCCATGAGGTGGCAAAACAAGATGGTGTGGAACAACACTATTGGTCCACATCTTGCCACCTCACTCATGATGTGGCAAAGAGTCAAGTCAAACTTGACTCTTCCTCTTCCTCTCTAGTCAAGTCAAACTTGACTCAATCTCTCTCATGGTTGATCTAATCTTACCATTTGATTCAAGCCAACTTAATATAATGAATCTAATTCATTAAATTAAATTGATCTAATGAGTCATAATCTAAATTAGACTCATTAAATACATGAATCAACTTGAGTCTAACTCAATTAGCCCAATTTGGATTACTCTTAATCCAATTTGATTCATCAAATGAATCTAATCCTCTTGGTTCATCATATGAACCAAATCTCCATCTAAATGTCCTAAGTGTGTGACCCTATAGGTTCTTGTAACGTTGGCAATGCCCTAAACCCATTTATGAGCATAAGTAATGAGCGGTATCTAGCAACACATCATTACTACCCAAGTTACAAGAAATGTCGAGATCCAACATCACCTTGTGACTACTAATTGTGACTCCTCACAATATGTGACATTGTCCTTCTATCCTAGACATCTAGATTGATCAATATGAGGCATAGACCGTGTCATCCTCTAATCAATCTAAATCTTGAACTCCAAGTAGACTCACTCGATCAAATGAGCTCAACATCTAATGTTGACTCATTTGGGCATGGCCATGCACTTAGTGGTCTCACTCTATCAAGAATATCGATGTCGCTCTCGTCATATGGGAGGGATAGATCCCATCTACATCACTCACATCCCTTTACATAATTTGTTATATACCCAGTAATCGCCTTTATAGTCCACCCAGTTACGGGTGACGTTTGACGAAACCAAAGTACATAACTCCTTATGTAGGGATCCATGGAGACTTCAGGTCTAAGGACTAATAGTCATACTAATAGTCACATGAGAAAGTATATGACACTCATATAACGATCCATGATACTTTCTCATTGCGGGTCATTCAGTATACATTCTCTAATGTATACCCATGTGTCAACTTGATATCTCTATATCCATGATTTGTGAGATCAAGTCATCGAGTGGACCTACATGCTAGTTTTATTGCATTAACATTGTCCCTGAATGTTAATACTCGACTAGGAATGATTTAGGGTAGTGTTCCCTATATCATCTCACTATCGGTTCAACTAACCGATTGATATAGGTGAGAACCATCTACTCAAGGACATTATTATACTTAGTTTATTTGGCACCAATACAAGTAAGTATAATAACCAAAAACCAAATGCCTTTATTTATATACAAGAATATGATACAATGAGTCCATACAATCATCAAATGATTGGCTCTAGGTCTCTAACTAACAATCTCCCACTAGCACTAGTGCCAATCAGTGTAGGCTCTAAGCCCCAATGACCTAGTGTGACCATCATGCTTCCTCTGTGCCAAAGCCTTGGTCAAGGGATCTGCGATGTTAGCCTCTGTAGGTACTCTGTAAATCTTCACATCTCCTCTATCGATAATCTCTTGAATGAGATGGAAGGGCCGTAGTATGTGCTTGGTTCGCTGGTGTGAGCGAGGTTCCTTCGCCTGTGCTATAGCTCCATTGTTGTCATAATAGAGCTCAACTGGGTCAGCGATGCTAGGAACCACCCCAAGTTCAGTGATGAACTTGTGTTTCCAAACTGCCTCCTTTGCTGCCTCTGATGCAGCAATATACTCGGCTTCTGTTGTAGAATCAGCTACTGTATCCTGCTTCGAACTCTTCCAGCTGACAGCACCACCATTAATGCAAAATACGAACCCCGACTACGATCTATAGTCATCCTGGTCGGTCTGGAAGCTAGCATCACTGTAACCCTTTACAGCTAGCTCATCATTGCCTCCATATATCAAGAAATATTCTTTAGTCCTTTTTAAGTACTTAAGAATATTCTTGACCGCTATCCAGTGACTTTCACCTGGATCTGACTGGCGTCATGCTCAGAGCATACGAGACATCAGGTCGAGTACATAGCATGGCGTACATGATCGATCCTATGGCTGAGGCATAAGGGATCTGATCCATGCGGTCTCTCTCCTCTCTAGAAGAGGGACCTTGAGTCTTCGAAAGACTCACGCCATATGACATCGGCAAAAATCCCTTCTTGGAGTTCTGCATGGCAAACTGAAGGAGTCCCTTGTCAATATATGTACTCTGACTTAGGCCAAGCAATCTCTTAGATCTATCTCTATAGATCTGTATCCCTAGAATGCGGGATGCCTCACCTAAGTCCTTCATTGAGAAGCAACTCCCTAGCTAGGTCTTGACAGACTGAAGCATAGGGATGCCCTTCCCAATGAGTAGTATGTCATCCACATACAATATGAGGAAGACAACTATATCCCCTACAACCTTCTTGTAGACACAAGGCTCATCTTCGTTCTTGATGAAACCAAACTGTTTGATTGCATCATTAAATCGAAGATTCCAGCTCCGAGAAGCTTGCTTTAGTCCATAAATGGACCTATGCAGCTTGCATACTCTACTAGTATGCTGTGGATCGACAAAACCCTCAGGCTGTGTCATGTACACATCCTCGAGTAGGTTTCCATTCAGAAACGTAGTTTTGACGTCCATCTGCCAGATCTCGTAATCATGGTAAGCAGCAATAGCAAGCATGATCCGAATGGACTTAAACATCGCTACTGGAGAAAAGGTCTCATCATAGTCAATACCATGAATCTGCTTGAAACCTTTAGCTACCAAGCGACCCTTGTAGATAAGTCCATCCATGTCAGTCTTTCTCTTAAAGACCCACTTGCACCCAATGAGTTTTACCCCTTCAGGTGGATCAACCAAAGTCCATACTTGGTTGGTGTACATGGATTCCATCTCGGATCTCATGGCTTCTAGCCATTTCTCGGAATCTGGTCTCATCACAGCTTCCTGATAGGTGGTAGGCTCATCCTCTATGAGCACAACGTCATCATGGTCAGACAAGAGAAATGAGTATCTCTCAGGCTGACGACGTACCCTATCAGACCTGCGAAGAGGTATGTCTACTTGAACTGGTTGTTGTTCCTCAACTCCTTGTGGAACAACATCATCCACAACACTTTGTGGTTCCAGTTCAATTTCCATCGAGGCATCAGTGCTATTGTTCGCATCTTGAACATCTTCAAGATCGAACGCGCTCCCACTAGTCTTTCTAGAAACAAAGTCCCTTTCTAGAAAGACCCCAGTCTTTGCAACAACTACCTTATGCTGACTGGGAATGTAGAAGTAATATCCCTTAGTTTCCTTGGGATATCCGATGAAATAGCACTTGTCAGATTTGGGTCCTAATTTGTCTGAGACTTGACGTCGTACGTAAGCCTCACAGCCCCAAATCCTCATGAAAGACACCTGGCATCTCTCCCAGTCCATATCCTATATGGTGTCTTTATCACGACCTTGGATGGAACTCGGTTGAGAATTAAAGCTGCCGTGTCTAGAGCATAGCCCCAAAGGTATGTCGGAAGATCAGTGTGACTCATCATAGATCGTACCATATCTAATAGGCTACGATTCCTCCTTTCGGATACACCATTCCACTGTGGTGTTCCAGGAGGAGTGAGTTGGGATAGAATCCCACACTCAGCTAAATAGTCACGAAACTCATGGCTTAAGTATTCACCACCTCGATCTGATCGAAGTATTCTAATACTCTTGCCAAGCTAGTTCTGTACTTCATTCTTTAATTCTTTGAACTTTTCAAAGGATTCGGACTTATGTGCCATCAAGTACACATAACCACATCTACTGAAGTCATCAGTAAATGTGATGAAGTATCTATAACCGCCTCTAGCAGCGACATTGAAAGGGCCACATACATCACTATGTATGAGTCCTAACAAATCAGTCGCTCTCTCGCTGTGCCCACTAAAGGGAGTCTTGGTCATCTTGCCTCGTAGGCATGACTCGCATATCTCATATGATTCAAAATCAAATGAGTCCAGCAAACCATCCTTATGGAGCTGGGATAAGCGCTTGTCATTTATATGACCTAAGCGACAGTGCCAGAGGTAGGTTTGGTTCATGTCATTTGACTTGAACCGCTTGGTATTTATGTTATAGATAGGGCTCTCAAGGTCTAGAATATAGAGTCCGTTTATTAGAGGTGCACTACAATAGAACATATCATTTAAATAGGCAGAACAACATTTGTTCTTTATTATAAACGAAAATCCTTTCTTGTCTAAACAAGAAACTGAAATTATGTTCTTAGTCATGGCAGGCACATAACAACAATCATCTAATTCTAGTACAAGCCCAGAGGGCAGAGATAGATGGTAAGTTCCTACAGCAATAACAGCAACCCGTGCTCCATTGCCTACTCGTAGGTCTATCTCACCCTTCGTCAATGCCCTGCTATTTCTCAGCGCTTGTACATTAGTACAAATGTGCGAAGCACATCCGGTATCTAATACCCACGATGAAGAAATAGAGAGGTTGACTTTTATAATATGTACACCTGAAGTAGAAATCTTATTTCTCTTCTTCGTAAGATCTTCCAGGTATCCTGTGAAGTTCCTCTTCCAGTGCCCTGCTTGTCCTTGATATAGTTGACGAAGATGTTCAACCATATCGTAAGCACACATCAACTCATGTTGCTTCTGAAGCTCAGAGTTCATGGTTGCGAGCATTAGATAGGACACATCTAATGCATCATCTTGATGCTTCTTGTAAGCATCCCGGTCAGCTCGCGTGGCAGTGGCAGGAGGAGCCTCCGGAATGGGCTGCTCCAGAACGTACAGTTTACGTTCCTGAGTGAGAACTATTCTCAGGTTCCTGTACCAGTCCAGGAAATTTGCTCCGTTGAGCTTGTCCTTCTTAAGGACATAACGCAGGGAGAAAGAGTTCGTATTCGACGTCATGGTTATCTACAACAGAAAATTTGCAGAAATAAATATCATATTCTTTTAAAATCATTTAATTAGGCCTTTAATTAAATGATGCTCCCACTGAATTCTATAATTCTTGTGGGACAAGATCCACATCATACTAACCCTTGAGTTAGCTTTGGCTAATACGCCCAAGGCTTAGTATGATCGGTAGGTAACGATTACCAATTACATCTCTATGCAACTCTTGTTTATAGGATCAAGATCCATATTTATATTAAAACTCGAGTTAGCTTTGGCTAATACGCCCGAGAGTTAATATAAATGTGATTTTGTCCTACCTTTCCAACTATTGGTAGAATGCCTATAGTTGACTCGATCCAACCGAGTAACTAGGAATACTCAATCTAATTGAGTTTGTATTCACCCATGCGTATGGCGGGACCAAGATTGTCCCTCCGTACCCTACCAAGATAATATGTATTGCTCTGCTTTGGCAGATTCAACAATACATGTGATCGAGATAGTGATAGGTATCACGGCACGGTTAGGCATTTAGAGTTGGTTTGATCGAGATCTAATCTAATCGAAAAGGATGCATCTTGTGCATGACTTAGATCTAATCTAATCGCAAGGGTGCATCATGTGCACGACTTAGATCTAATCTAATCGTAAGGCACTAATTAATTAACTACTTATTAAATATGCATCACATACACAAGCAATTAATTAATCTATTTGTGTTTTAGTCATGGCCCTACTACGATCTTCTCAAGCCAATGAGAAGATCGATTGGTCAACCTAGGGTCAACAGCTTCTCCAAGCTCCTCCCTTTGACCACCTTGTGTTGCTCGTGCCCGCCTCGGAACTCCATCTCGTGTGGACCCTCCACCGCTCCAATTTGTACATTACAATTTGAAACTCGAGTTACATTCGAGTCTAAATCTAATTTACAACAAGAATATAAGAGAAGGCACGACACGCAGGTCGCGAATATAATACAACACTCGCAAACACATAACGACACGCAGGCCGTATTATGAATTACAACACAATCCAATCACATTGGATTTTTGGGTCATGACTATCACAAAATTAATATATAATTCAAAATTATATATTTTCTTAATTTTCTGTAATTTTAAAATTAATTTTTACAATTTTTTACGAGTAAAATTTCCCGGCGGACCCGTTTAGCGGTTTCGGGCGCAATCGCGGAACGGATCCCCTTGCGGGGCCTGGGGCAGCGCCCCTACCCGCGATCTAACCATCGCGAGGGTTCCTTTGCGATCCAACAATGCCTAAACCTACTGTCCCAAAACGATTTGGGCCGAGACATTGCCGTTTCGGAAAAATCTTCCCGGCGGGTTCGTTTTTAGCGATTTCGGGTGCAATCGCGGAGCAAATCCCCTTGTGGGGTTAGGGGCAGTACCCCTACCCGCAATCTAACCATCGCGAGTTGCTCCTAAGCGATCTAATGGCACCCAAGCCCGCTGTCCCAAAAAATTTAAGGGCGTAACGAAGCCGTTTTGGAAAAATCTTTCCGGTAGCCGAAGCCTACAAGCAACTAAACACTTGTGCTTCGATTACTCGAGAAAAATACTCATAAAAACCCAAAAATCATAATTTTACAGAAAAATTACAGAAACTTTAGTTTTCATAAAACCAAAAAACAAACTCGTACTCGCCTTGCACGTGCCTTTGATACCACTGTTGGGTTTTTCGGGCCGCGAAAACTGCTTTTCGCATCGCGGAAACCCCGAATCACCCAAAGCCATAGATCCGTGCAAAGGAAAACCGAATGAAAATACGAGTACGAGTTTCAAAGACTCTAGATCTACACTAGATGAGAGTTATACCTTCGAAGCGTGCCCTTTCGCGTTCCCGCTCGTCCAAGGAATTGCCGGATCTCTAGAGTATCAAAATAGATACTCCTCTAGAAGAATCCACACGAACACGTAGATGGAGAAAACACACAAAAAGTGTGCTAGCACCTTGTGTGGTCACGGCAAGAGGAGGAGAGGGAGAGAGCTCTCTTGAGGAAGAAGAAGAAGAAGTAATGCCTTGAATGAAAATCAAATTTCATTCACCACTTTTGTGTGGCCGGCCACTCCATGGAGTGTAACTCCCATTCCACATTAATCACAATTAATGTGAAGCCATTAAGAGGTGTTGTGTAACTCCTATGATGTGGCACATCATGAAGATGTGGACCATTACCATTGGTCCACATCTTGCCACCTCACAATGATGTGGAAAATGGGTAACCTCCACTCATTTAATGTGGCCAACCCACATTAAATGCATTGAAGGCTTGTAACCTCCATGAGGTGGCAAAACAAGATGATGTGGAACAACACTATTGGTCCACATCTTGCCACCTCACTCAAGATGTGGCAAAGAGTCAAGTCAAACTTGACTCTTCCTCTTCCTCTCTAGTCAAGTCAAACTTGACTCAATCTCTCTCATGGTTGATCTAATCTAACCATTTGATTCAAGCCAACTTAATATAATGAATTTAATTCATTAAATTAAATTGATCTAATGAGTCATAATCTAAATTAGATTCATTAAATACATGAATCAACTTGAATCTAACTCAATTAGCCCAATTTGGATTACTCTTAATCCAATTTGATTCATCAAATGAATCTAATCCTCTTGGTTCATCATATGAACCAAATCTCCATCTAAATGTCCTAAGTGTGTGACCCTATAGGTTCTTGTAATGTTGGCAATGCCCTAAACCCATTTAGGAGCATAAGTAATGAGCGGTATCTAGCAACACATCATTACTACCCAAGTTACAAGAAATGTCGAGATCCAACATCACCTTGTGACTACTAATTGTGACTCATCACAATATGTGACATTGTCCTTCTATCCTAGACATCTAGATTGATCAATATGAGGCATAGACCGTGTCATCCTCTAATCAATCTAAATCTTGAACTCCAAGTAGACTCACTCGATCAAATTGGGCATGGCCATGCACTTAGTGGTCTCACTCTATCAAGAATACCGATGTCGCTCCCGTCATATGGGAGGGATAGATCCCATCTACATCACTCACATCCCTCTACATAATTTGTTATATATCCAGTAATCGCCTTTATAGTCCACCCAGTTACGGGTGACGTTTGACGAAACCAAAGTACATAACTCCTTATGTAGGGATCCATGGTTACTTCAGGTCTAAGGACTAATAGTCATACTAATAGCCACATGAGAAAGTATATGACACTCATATAACGATCCATGATACTTTCTCATGGCGGGTCATTCAGTAAACATTCTCTAATGTATACCCATGTGTCAACTTGATATCTCTATATCCATGACTTGTGAGATCAAGTCATCGAGTTGACCTACATGCTAGTCTTATTGCATTAACATTGTCCCTGAATGTTAATACTCGACTAGGAATGATTTATTAGAGTAGTGTTCCCTATATCATCTCACTATCGGTTCAACTAACCGATTGATATAGGTGAGAACCATCTACTCAAGTACATTATTATACTTAGTTTATTTGGCACCAATATAAGTAAGTATAATAACCAAACAAATGCCTTTATTAATATACAAGAACATGATACAATGAGTCCATACAATCATCAAATGATTGGCTCTAGGGCTCTAACTAACATATTTTATTTTAGAATAAAAAGGGAATGAAAATAGAACCCAAAAAGAAATAAAAGAAAGAGAAATTTAGGTTTGAACCTTGAACCTCTCACAATAGATTAAGCTAAATTGATGTATGATAACCAATTGAATTATGAATGATATATGAATAACAAGGAATAGAAATTGTAGTTAAAGGTAAAAGTATGATTAAGTAAGGGAGCAAGAGAAAATCAAGTAGCCTTCCTTCTTGGTTAAGAGAAGAAGCAAGCAAAAGGACAAATTGTCTTTTTCTTCTTCCTCTTACCATGTTCGTGGGAATGAAGAGGGTGAGGGAATAGAGGAGTCAAGGGGATGAATTGAGAAATTCTCCTTTATTTTTACTTCATCATTAAGGATAAATAGGAATAAGAGAAGAGAAGGGAAAGAATTGTTGGCTACTTCTTCCTCCTTCTTCCTCCTCCTTCTTTCTCCTTGTTCCTCCACCGAGACCTAGAGCTCCTCCCTCTCCCATTTTCGAAGCCAAGATAAGTTTTCTCCCTAAGAAAACTAATTTACAAGAAGGAGTCCTCAACATCTACTCCTTACAATCAAGAGAAGAAAAAGGGAGAACTAGGAAGAGAAGCTTCTTCTTCCTCTTCACAAGAGTACTTTCTTTTAAGAAAAACCAAGCAACAAGTTGTGAGTATTGTTAGTTAGAGCCCTAGAGCCAATCATTTGATGATTGTATGGACTCATTGTATCATATTCTTGTATATTAATAAAGGCATTTGTTTGGTTATTATACTTATTTGTATTAGTGCCAAATAGACTAAGTATAATAGCGTCTTTGAGTAGAAGGTTCATACCTATATCAATCGATTAGTTGAATCGATAGTGAGATGATATAGGGAACACTACTCTAAATCATTCCTAGTCGAGTATTAACATTCAGGGACAATGTTAAAACAATAAGACTAGAATGTAGGTCAGCTCGATGACTTGATCTCACAAGTCATGGATATAGAGATATCAAGCTGACACATGGGTATGCATTAGAGAATGCATACTGAATGACCCGCCATGAGAAAGTATCATGGATCGTTATATGAGTGTCATATACTTTCTCATGTGGCTATTAGTATGACTATTAGTCCTTAGACCTGAAGTCACCATGGAACCCTACATAAAGAGTTATGTACTTTGGTTTCGTCAAACGTCACCCGTAACTAGGTGGACTATAAAGGCGATTACTGGGTATGTAACGAATTATGCAGAGGGATGTGAGTGATGTAGATGGGATCTATCCCTCCTATATGTGGGGAGTGACATCGATATTCTTGATAGAGTAAGACCACGAAGTGTATGGCCATACCTAAATGAGTCAATATGAGATATTGAGCTCATTTGATTGATTGAGTCTACTTGGAGTTCAAGATTTAGATTGGTCAGAGGATGACACGGTCTATGCCTCACATTGATCAATCTAGATGTCTAGGATAGATGGACACTTGTCATATATTGTGAGGAGTCACAATTAATAGTCACAAGGTGATGTTGGATCTCAACATTTCTTGTAACTTGGGTAGTAATGATGTATTGCTAGATGCCGCTCATTGCTTATGTTTCTAAAGGAGTTTAGAAACATTGCCAACATTACAAGAACCTATTGGGTCACACACAAAGAACAAGTGGATGGAGATTGGGTTCATATGATGAACCAATTGGATTGGGTTTATATGATGAACCAATTGGATTCAAATTAGACTTATTGAGTTAGACTCAATTAGATTCAATTGTTGAATGAGTCTAATTTAGATTTGATTCATTGAGTCAATTTATATTAATGAATTGAGATTCATTAAATTAAAATTGACTTGAGTCAAAGGTTGGATTTAACTCAACAAGGAAGACAATTGGTCAAGTTTGACTTGACCAAGTAGAAATTGAAACATCAAGTTTGACTTGATGTATTGCCACATCATAAGGATGACTCATCCTTGCCACATCACCTCCACCTCATGAGGCATGCCACCTCATGGGGGTTACACTCTTCCATGGTTTTAATGTGGCCGGCTACATTAATGGGGAGTTACATTATGTGGTCGGCCACACTAATGGAATAAGGGGTTTTGATTTTGTGGAGTTATGTGTGCATTCATTCTCTCATCTTCTTGCTTGCCTCTCCCCTCTCTTGGCTAGCTGTTGCCGTGACTTTCATTGAGAGGAGAAGGTGGTTGAGTGAGTTAATCCAAGAAGTCCAAGAAGAAAGGTAATATTTTTAGAGGAGTGTATTGTATTCTCTTCTTTGTTTTTCTTTCTTCTTCCATTCCCATCCGAGAGCCCTAGAGAGAGTGCTAGCACACTTGGGGTCTTTCTTCTCCATCCTTGAGTGCTAGAGAGTACTACTTGTTCGTGTGGATATCACTAGAGAAGTATCTATTTTGATACTTTGGAGATCCGACACGTACCTTGGACAAGCGGGATTTTGCGAGGGCACGCATCGAAGGTAAAAATGTTTTTCTTTGTAGATCTACTGTAGATCGTAGTTAATAACTCGTACTCATGTTTTTGAAATTTTTCTTTGCACGGATCCTACGGCTTTGGGTGATTCGGGGTTTCCGCGATGCGAAAAGCGGTTTTCGCGGCCCGAAAAACCCAACAAGTATCCCCTCACCTGTGGTACAAGTTGTTCATATGTCTTCCATGAGTTTAGATTGTGTAAAATAAAAACCTAAGGTTCTTCTTGAAACTTTCGGCCATGATATGATTTAAAGGCTTGGGAAAGCTTAAAACCAAATCTAATATGCTCTTGGTTTTCTTTATGTTATGATATGAAGTTCTTATGCTTACATGTTGTTAAAAACCTAGATACCTCCACTTAGGGTTTTGGCTATGATAAGATTAAAGGCTTAGGAAAGCTTGAAAACAAATTTAATATGCTCATGGTTTTCCTTATGATATGATATGAAGTTCTTATGCTTACATGTTGTTGAAATCTAGATATCTCCACTTAGGATTTCGGCAATGATAAGATTAAAGGCTTAGGAAAGCTTGAAACCAAATCTAATATGCTCATGGTTTTCCTTATGATATGATATGAAGTTCTTATGCTTACATGTTGTTAAAATCTAGATACCTCCACTTAGGGTTTCGGCCATGATAAGATTAAAGGCTTAGGAAAGCTTGAACCCAAATCTAATATGCTCATGGTTTTCTTTATGATATGATATGAAGTTCTCATGCTTACATGTTGCTTAAAACCTAGATGCCCTTCACTTAGGGTTTCGGCCATGATAGAATTTAAGGGCCTAAGAAAGCTTGAAACCAAATCTAATATGCTCATGATTTTCCTTATGATATGATATGAAGTTAGCTTGGTGTTCTTATGCTTGTATGTTGCTTAGACTTAGTTTCATGTTCCTTAAAGTTTCGGCCACAAACAAGTTAAAAGACCTAGTAAGCTTAGAACCTAAACTAAATATGCTCAGGATGTTCCTTATGGTATATGATATGAAATTAGTTTAGGATTTACATGCTTTTATGTTGCTTGTAACCTAGAAATATGCTTAACAAGTTTCGGCCACAACAAGTTAAAAGACCTAGGAAGCTTAGAACCTAAACTAAATATGCTCATGATGCTCCTTCTGGTATATGATATGAAATTGGTTTAGGATTTACATGCTTTTATGTTGCTTGTAACCTAGAAACATGCTTAACAAGTTTCGGCCACAACAAGTTAAAAGACCTAGGAAGCTTAGAACCTAAACTAAATATGCTCATGATGTTCCTTATGGTATATGATATGAAATTGGTTTAGGATTTACATGCTTTTATGTTGCTTGTAACCTAGAAACATGCTTAACAAGTTTCGGCCACAACAAGTTAAAAGACCTAGGAAGCTTAGAACCAAAACAAAATATGCTCATGATGTTCCTTATGGTATATGATATGAAATTGGTTTAGGGTTTACATTCTTTTATGTTGCTTGTAACCTAGAGATATGCTTAACAAGTTTCGGCCACAACAAGTTAAAAGACCTAGGAAGCTTAGAACCTAAACTAAATATGCTCATGATGTTCCTTATGGTATATGATATGAAATTGGTTTAGGGTCTACATTCTTTTATGTTGCTTGTAACCTAGATCCATGCTTGGCAAGTTTCGGCCATGATAGGATTAAAAGACCTAGGAAGCATAGAACCTAAACTAAACATGCTTATGATGTTCCTTGTGGTATATGATATGAAATTGGTTTAGGGTTTACAAGCTTTTATGTTGCTTGTAACCTAGAGACATGCTTAGCAAGTTTCGGCTACAACAAGTTAAAAGACCTAGGAAGCTTAGAACCTAAACTAAATATGCTCATGATGTTCCTTATGGTATATGATATGAAATTGGTTTAGGGTCTATATTCTTTTATGTTTGTTGTAACCTAGATCCATGCTTGGCAAGTTTCGGCCATGATAGGATTAAAAGACCTAGGAAGCTTAGAATCTAAACTAAACATGCTTATGATGTTCTTATGATAAGTGTTATGAAGTTGGTTTAGGGTTATATGCTTTTATGTTGCTTGTAACCTAGAGAAATCCCTTGCATGTTTCGGCCACTCTATGGAATTAGGGTTAGACACCCAATTATGATTCACTAGGTGTTTCACATGCTATGATATGAATTAAGAGATGCTAGTTAATGTTTTCCATGCATGATTATGCTTCCTTATGATATGTTTTATGCTTACTTATGTATGCTTATGAATCATGTATGATAATGACTTTTATGATGGGCTATACGCTCAAGTATGCATTCTTTATGATATAACAAGTAAAGGCCTAAGAGCTGCTTCCCTTTTTGTTGGGACTAAGAGCACTTTTTATGATATGACAAGCAAAGACCTAAGAGATGCTTCCCTTTTTGGGACTAAGAGCACTTTTCATGATATGATAAGTAAAGACCTAAGAGTTGCTTCCCTATTAATTGGGACTAAGAGAACTCTTCATGATATGATAAGTAACTATTGTTGGTGCAAGCTACACCAGAATCAAACCTGAGTTTTGATGTTGTCAAAGGTTCAAGTTAAGTCTTGTTATGATCTAACAAGTTGACTGAGTGTGCAGGATGTTTTCTCAATCGGGAAAGTCCTAGATGGAGGCTAGGCAGAGAAATCTTAGCAGGTCGTGGAACCCAGGTGCAAGTCCAAGTGGGTCGAGGCTTGGTAGAGTGATCGGGAGGTCTGGAGGACCGAAGATCGAAGGAAAAGTCCTGGGGAGCCGATCAATGCTGAGTGAAAAGTCCAAACTAGATCTGGAGGATCAAAGTTTGGCAGGTAGGTTGAGGTAAACAAACTGGAGGAGCGACAGTGAGGTCGGGTTCCCGAATGGAACAACCTTAGGTCGTTGATCCAACTGAAGAAACTAGGAAGGTTTCCAAGTTGAGATCAAGAATAGTTCTACTGTTCTTTTATTTCTCATTATTATACTATTGTGCTAATATCTGTGTTGCAGGTTATTTTTAACACTGTCTTGCAGGTTAAGTTGGATCGGTCCACCGAACCAGAGGATCGGTCGACCGAACCAAGTAAGATCAGCACATAAGTCAGTTCAGATCAGAACTGAGCCAGAATCAGATCAAAGCCGGATCGGTCGACCGAACAGTAAGTTCGGTCGACCAAACCTATTGACTCAGCAAAGCCATCTTATCATCACCGATCAGCAGCAAAGGAAAGATGGGTTGATCGGTCAACTGTACCCAGAGATCGGTCGACCGATCCAATCAACATTAAAGCTGCATTAAATCAAGATCATGGCAGATTCTGACGAACAAGGAAAAGGCTTGTTCGGTCAACCGAAAAAGGGGTTCGGTCGATTGAATCATTAAAGACCAGTAAATGCAAAAGATCGAGCCAGCTTCGAACTTCAGCCAGGAAGGAAGGGAGCGGGTTCGGTCGATCGAACGGTTGGATCGGTCGACCGAACCTCCAGTACACCTATAAATTCAGACTCGAAGACAGAGGCCATGATAACAACTTTTCTGATAAAAAATCTTGCTCTGCAATCGTCTCGTCTTCATCTGTGCAGCAAGCTACATCATCCGGAAGTGCTGACCTAAGCTAAATTTCCATTTTATTTGTCGGTAAAATTTATTTTAAAGCTTGCATTTGTAATTCATTTAAGCAAGATAGTAGGGTGTTACTATCTTGCTCCATTGTACATTCTGCTTCTTTCCGAAGAATTTCGGAAAGAAGAGTTATAGTGGTTTGCTCACCGGTGCGGTCAAGGACCGCAAGCCTTCGAGTAGGAGTCGAGCTAGGCTCCGAACGAAGTAAACAATATGTCTCTTTTTACTTTCCTCTGTGCACGGCTTTGATATAAAAGAAAAGAATAGTTTTAAAAAAGCGCGATATTCACCCCCCCTCTATCGCTCCAAATGATCTATCAATTGGTATCAGAGCCGGTTAGCTCTGAATATTCTTAACCGATTTTCAAAGCATTTTTAAAACCTTTTCTTTTCTGTAAAAATATTTTTTTTATTCTATTTTCTTCTCAAGCACTACTAATCCCAAGATGAGAGTCCTGGAAATATTTCTCTTAATTTTTTCCTTGCAAGGATGATGAACTCATATCAAGAAGGCTATAGTACGGTCCGACCTCCACTATTCAAAGGAAAGAATTTCAGTTACTGGAAGAATAGGATGGAGTGCTACTTAAAGTCTGACATTAAGCTTTGGTTCACAGTTTTGAAAGGCTATACTCCCCCAATGAAGGACGGAACAACCCTAGAACCAGAAGAATGGACTCCTCAGATGGTCAAGAAGGCATAATTGAACTACAAAGCAATTAATACCATTCAGTGCGGACTCA
Organism: Zingiber officinale; assembly: GCF_018446385.1. Lineage (NCBI taxonomy): Eukaryota > Viridiplantae > Streptophyta > Magnoliopsida > Zingiberales > Zingiberaceae > Zingiber > Zingiber officinale. Next base: position 68,782,660 of record NC_055992.1, read on the forward strand.
TGATGGAGGAGTTGAATAGAGTTGGTCCCTACGACAACGCCAAAGAATTGTGGGAATCGAAAGTAAAACTACACGAAGGAACGGACGACCCGAAGGTAAACAAATGAGATCTACTTTTAAATAATTTGTTAAATATAAAAATGTTTCCTGGAGAGACGGCCTCGCAACTACACGCTCGACTAAAGGACATCCTCAACGGTCTTCACCTGATCGGACACAATCTTTAAAATCATGACACAATAAGGTACACTCTGAACGCCTTTCCGAGGAATGATTTGTGGGCATCAATTGTAGATGCCTACAAAGTTTCTAAGGATCTTTCAATTCTTAAGTTAGACGAGTTATTCTAAGAATTAGAACTACACGAGCAATCTAACATGAGCTATGGTGAGAAAGGTGTTGCTTTGTATGCAGGGACGAGCAAGGAGGCAAAATCAAAAACGAAGATCGAGTCTGAAAGCGAGTCAGACTCAGACTCAGACTTAGACTCAACAAACGAAGAAGAATTAGTCAATATGGTCCGAAGGTTATTGACAAAGAAGAAGTTCAGAAGAAGCACCAAAAAGACTCCACCAAACCAGATCCAAAACAAATCAGAAATGATTTGTTATGGATGCAACAAGAAGGGGCATTTCAAAAACGAATGCCCAAATTGAAAAGAAGATAGATCAAAATCGACAAGACGGAAGAAGGCACTTCAAGCAACATGGGACGAAACTTCTTCCGATGGATCCGACGCGGAACAAACGAAACACTCGAGCCATCTTGCATTTATGGCAAGAAACGAAGATTCCGACTCCGAGTCAGACGAAGAGTACGAATCCGAGAACAACATCGAGTCCGAGGAAGATCGCGGATCTGGAGATCCTAATATGGTAACAATTTATTCTAAGTCAAATTTGCTTAAAGTAGTTAAATGTCTGTTTAAAAAATTAGCAAAATCGGAAAAACAAAATAACTTGTTACTTAAGGAAATAGACCACCTTAAGCAACAAGTTAACTTGAGTGACTCGACTAACCGAGTTCATGTCGGAACTTCAACTCAAGTTAAAAAACTTAATGAAGAAAATTCTGACTTGAAAGGTCAAGTCGAGCGACTCAAGAAAATGTTGGAAAAGTTCGAAATGGGATCCAAGTGTCTAAATATGGTACATGGATCGCAACGAGCTGTGTACAACAAATCGGGGCTTGGCTATAAACCGAACAAAACAAACAAATCATACATGTCTCTAATTAGTCAAAATGTTAGAAGTCAAGTCCAAGCATGGGTTTAAACAAAACACTTAATCAAACCAATTAAACCAAACCACTACTTGGTCCCTAAGAGTCAAATCCATTACTTAGATAGACCTTATCTAAGCTATGACTCAGGGGGAGCAATTAGAAAAATAATCCAACCAACTTGATTAAACAAAACTCAATACTTAGGACTAGGTTCATTTCTGCTTAGAACGGTTAGAAGAAAAAGGTTTACCAAACCCTAACAACATAGCACCGGAATGGATTGGGATGATAGTACGTCAAGGAAACTTTGTCGAAGGCATGTCTAGGCTGAATATGGAATTCTACCTGGTGCACTTGTTGGGTTTTTCGGGCCGCGAAAATCGTATTTTCGCGTCGCAGAAACCCCGAATCACCCATGCCACTGGATCTCGTGCGAAGAAAACTTTCGAAAATATGAGTACGAGTTTAAAACTTCAATCTACAGTAGATCTACAAAGGAAGAAAATATTTTTATACCTTTGAAGCGTGCCTTTCGCGTATCCCGCGCGTCCAAAATGCCGGATCTCTAGACCGTCAAGCGTACGGTCCTCTAGAAGTATCCACACAGACAACTTAGGTGGAGAAGACCTAAACAAAGGTGTGCTAGCACCTTGATAGGTCACGGCAAGAACAGGAGAGGTTGAGAGCAAGAAGAATTCAAGGAAGAAGAAGGAATCAATATGCCTTGAATGAAAAATCAATTTCATTCACAATGATAAGTGGCCGGCCACATCTCCAAGGTGTAACTCCCATTCTCATTAAATGTAGCCATTAAAGAGAATGGAGTTGTAACTCTCATGAGGTGGCACACTTTGATGATGTGGCACATCATCATTGGTCCACATCTTGCCATCTCACTAATGATGTGGCAATTAGTCAAGTCAAACTTGACTCTTCCTCTTCCTCTCAAGTCAAGTCAAACTTGACCAAATCTCTTCCATGGTTGATCGAATTCAACCATTTGATTCAAGCCAACTTAATATAATGAATCTAATTCATTTAACTAAATTGATTCAATGAGTCATAATCTAAATTAGACTCATTGAACACATGAATCAACTTGAGTCTAACTCAAGTTAGCCCAATTAGGATTACTCTTAATCCAATTTGATTCAACAAATGAACCTAATCCTCTTGATTCATCAAATGAACCTAATCTCCATCTAATTATCCTTAGTGTGTGACCCTATAGGTTCTTGTAACATTGGCAATGCCCTAAACTCATTTAGGAGCATAAGTAATGAGCGGTATCTAGCAACACATCATTACTACCCAAGTTACAAGAATGTTGAGATCCAACATCACCTTGTGACTACTAATTGTGACTCCTCACAATATATGACAAATGTCCTTCTATCCTAGACATCTAGATTGGTCAATGTGAGGCATAGACCGTGTCATCCTCTGACCAATCTAAATCTTGAACTCCAAGTAGACTCACTAAATTAAATGAGCTCAATATCCTATATTGACTCATTTGGGCATGGCCATGCACTTCATGGTCTCACTCTATCAAGAATACCGATGTCTCTCCCGTCATATAGGAGGGATAGATCCCATCTACATCACTCACATCCCTCTACATAATTTGTTATATACCCAGTAATCGCCTTTATAGTCCAACCAGTTATGGGTGACGTTTGACGAAACCAAAGTACATAACTCCTTATGTAAGGATCTATGGTGACTTCAGGTCTAAGAACTAGTAGTAATACAAATAGTCACATGAGAAAGTATATGACACTCATATAACAATCCATGATTCTTTCTCATGGCGGGTCATTCAGTATACATTCTCTAATGTATACCCATGTGTCAACTTGATATCTCTATATCCATGACTTGTGAGATCAAGTCATCGAGTTGACCTACATGCTAGTCTTATTGCATTAACATTGTCCCTGAATGTTAATACTCGACTAGGAATGATTAAGAGTAGTGTTCCCTATATTATCTCACTATCAGTTCAACTAACCGATTGATATAGGTGAGAACCGTCTACTCAAGGACATTATTATACTTAGTTTATTTGGCACCAATACAAGTAAATATAATAACCAAAATCCAAATGCCTTTATTTATATAGATAGAATATGATACAACAAGTTCAAAATACAATTATCAAATGATTGGCTCTAGGGCTCTAGCTAACAGCACTAGACTTAGTGGATCTGACCGAAGCTACCCCAGTCAAACTTATTTTAAAAATTATTTTACACATAATTAAAAATTATTTTAAACTTAAAATTATTTTACACTTAATTAAAAAAATTTTTAAACTTATTTTAAAAATTATTTTACACTTAATTAAAAATTATTTTAAACTTATTTTAAATATTAATTTAAACTTAATTAAAAATTAATCTAAACTTATTTTAAAAATTATTTTACACTTAATTAAAAATTATTTTAAACTTATTTTAAAATTATTTTAGACTTAAATAAAAATTATTTTTAACTTATTATTAAAAATTAATTTAAACTTAATTAAAAATTAATCTAAACTTATTTTAAAAATTATTTTACACTTAATTAAAAATTATTTTGAACTTATTTTAAAAATTATCTTACACTTAATTACAAATTATTTTAAACTTATTTTAAAATTTAATTTAAACTTAATTAAAAATTATTTTAAAATTAATTTAAAATTATTTTTAACTTAATTAAAAATTATTTTATACTTATTTTAAAAATTAATTTAAACATAATTAAAAATTATTTTAAACTTATTTTAAAAATTATTTTCAACTTACATTAAAAATTAATTTAAACTTAATTTTAAACTTATTTTAAAAATTAATTAAATCTTAATTAAAAATTATTTTAAACTTATTTTAAAAAATATTTTAAACTTAATTAAAAAATTATTTTAAACTTAATTAAAAAATTATTTTACACTTAATTAAAAATTATTTTAAACTTATTTTAAAAAATTATTTTACACTTAATTAAAAATTATTTTAAACTTATTTTAAAAATTATTTTAAACTTAATTAAAAATTATTTTAAACTTATTTTTAAAATTATTTTAGAAATTATTTTACACTTAATTAAAAATTAATTTAAACTTATTTTAAAAATTTAAACTTAATTAAAAATTATTTTAAACTTAATTAAAAATTAATTTAAACTTAATGAATTAATCAAAACTTAAAATTGTAAACTTAAAGGAAAACTAAATTCATAACTAAATGATTAATTAATTAATTAATCAGTTAATTTTCTGTACAATATATCTTGCAATCTCTACACAAAAACATAAATTATTAATAAAAAAAATAAATTTACAATAATAAACTTCAAATTAATTAAAACCTAAATTAAAACTTATTAATCTAGTTAAAATTATAACTCTACAACTTGATCTGTTTTTTTAACCAAACTTTGGTTCAATCCTACATTGTGTTGGAATCCAAAGTTCTGGATAAATGGATTTTGGACAGCGGCTGCTCCAGACACATGACTGGGGATCAGCACAAATTTACCAACATTGAATTCAAAAATTTAGGGTCCGTTGCCTTTGGAAACAATGGCAAGTTAAAGGTAATTGGTACAGGTGAAATTCAATTACAGTCAAACATTTCAATTAAAAAAGTTTTACTTGTTGAACATTTTAATTATAATTTACTTAGTATAAGTCAACTTTGTGAATCAGGTTTTAAGGTTCAATTTTTGTCTTCTGAATGCTTAATAAATTACAATGACTCAACTAATATTTTACTAAAAGGTTTTAGAGACAAAAATATATACTCCATTCATCTACCTAAGACAATATCTAAATGTCTTCTAACAAAAAATGATGAAACTTGGTTATGGCATAGGAGATTAGCTCATACTCAACTTAGAAATTTATTAAAATTAAGCAAAAATGGTTTAGTTAAAGGTTTGGCAAAATTAGGAAATCATTTAAATAAATTTTTTAATTCCTGTCAACAAGGTAAACAAATTAAATCAACTCATAAACTTACAAATCAAAATAGAACGAATAAAATACTTGAACTAATACATTTGGATTTATTTGATTCTCATGGAATAAAATCTTTTAATGGAAATATATATTGCTTAGTAATCATTGATAACTACTCTAGATATACTTGGGTAAAATTTTTATCTAATAAAAATGAAACCTTGGAAATATTTAAGCATTTTTGTAAACAAGTAGAAAATGATAGAGATATTAAAATCAAAAAAATAAGAAGTGATAATGGAGGAGAATTCAAAAATCATAATTTTAATAATTTTTGTTTAGAAAATGGTTATCACCATGAGTTTTCATGCCCTAAAACACTACAACAAAATGGCTTAGTAGAACGTAAGAATAGAACCTTACAAGAAGTTCCCCAAACCATGTTAAATGAATACAATACACCAAAATACTTTTGGGATGAAGCTGTTAACACAGCTTGTTACGTTCAAAATCGAATCATAATTAATAAAGATCAAAATAAAACATCTTATGAAATTTATTTCAACAAAATTCCTAATATAAAATATTTTAGAGTTTTTGGTTGTAATGTTCATATTTTAAATCTTAAAGATCACTTAGGCAAATTCTCTTCAAAAACTAACCTAGGAATTTTTCTAGGGTATTTGTAACGCCCGCCCTCCCTGCTAACCCTAAGGGACGGGGCTACAATACTTATGTATAAATTTTTCTTTTTAAAACAGCGGAAGACTTAAAATAATTCTCTTAGTTTAATAAAAACTTTTCTTTTGTTTTCCCTTTCATCAAATCCGAACTACACTATCATGGCCTCAATAACATGATATCAAAATTAGTAGAAACATAACATCTAGTCACACATACGGTACTACAATTCATGATACCAAAGCATAGTTCTTTAAAAGTTTTTAAAGCAGGTTCTTATTTGGTTGCCTAGCCACTGCCACACACATCTCCTTACCTCTCCTGCTACTCCTCTAGCTCATCCAGCTTTTTCCTTTATCTGTGGTACAAGGACAGTAAGCTGTGAGCACTCATGGCTCAGTAAGTTCCTTTCCTACTCACTAAAATCGAAAATCATAGTATAATCAAAGAATGTCTCAACATGGCATCATTTCAACTAGTCATGACATAATGTAACATACTCTTTTAAGCATATCATGCAACATGAAGAAATCATAACTAGTCATGGCATATCATAGCGTAAAGCATAGCATGAAGCATAACATAATCGTATCTAATCATGACATATCGTCATAAGGAGTCATGGCATATCATACACATGGACATATCATGGAACATAACATAATCATATCTAACCATGGCATATCATAAATCATCATAAGGTATATGTAATATGATTTTGAAAAACATGTATCCGAAAAACATGTGTATGTCTCATGATCTTTAAAACCATTTCTTCTTACATATATACTTGAGCATAATCTCAACTTAAAGGGGATCCCGGCTATGTACCACTTACATATTGCGCGCAACCTATGTAGGTCCAAGGTAGCAAGTCTTGAATCCTACAAGGCAACATACTAGGCCCGAGTCTTACTCCATCGACCTAGGGGCACTTAGGAGGCCATCCCTAACGAGGCCCGAGTCTTATTCCATCGACCCCGGGGCGCTTATGGAGCCCACCCTTGGTACAAGCCATATAAAGTAAAGTACATGTCATACTTATACATATCATACATCATAAAAGCATGCATCACTTAGGCACACATCCTATCATAAAAGTATGCATCACTTAGGCATACATCATGTCATAAAAGTATGCATCACTTAGGCATACATCATATCATAAAGGTATGCATCACTTAGGCATACATCATGTCATAAAGGTATGCATCACTTAGGCATACATCATACCATAAAAGTATGCATCACTTAGGCATACATCATGTCATAACAATATGCATCACTTAGGCATAGATCATAAAAACATGCATATCTTAAGCATAAAGCATATCATCAAGCATGCATAATTTAACCACATAGCATATCATGAAAGCATGCATATTTTAAGCACTAAACATAGCATCAAAGCATGCATAATTTAACCACATATCATAACATAAGCATGCATATTTTCAGCTCATATCATATCATCAAAGCATGTAAAATTTACCCACATATCATAACATAAAGCATGCATATTTTGAACTCATAACATATCGTAGAAATTCTCATCTTGTATAGCTCACAAGCATACATGTCTAAGCATAAAAGTGTATCATGTGCTCATCCAATCATAAGGAACAATGTAACATGATTAATTTGGGTACTAAGCTTCCTAATCCTTTGGGTTCTTATCTTGGCCGAAACCCTCTTAGGTGCCAATTCAGGTTTTAAACAACATCCAAGCATGTAGAACCTAATTCATCCACATATCATTTTCATAGGAAGTATTATAAACAAGATTTACTTGGACTCTAAGTTCTCCAAGTCCTTAAACCTCATTTGGCCGAACCTTAACAAGTGTGAAATAAGGTTCTAAATGACATAAAGCATGGAAACCTTAACCATATTTATAGCATTTGTTTCAAGGAATATGGTAAGCACAATTGAGTTAGTTCCTAAATCCTTTAAGCCCTTAAAATTATGTCATGGCCGAAACTTACAAGTACTCATTTAGATTTTCAAGCAAGCATACAAGTATGTGAACTTACTCTAACATCATGTATAAATTTATAAATGGCATCATATAAGTGGTCATGGCCGAAACTTCCCTTAGCATCAATTTAGGTCACTAACAACATATAGCATGTGAATTTTTAGCTTTCTACATTTCATATTTCATGGAGAGTGACATGAGCATGTTCAATGTAAGTTCTAGGGTTTCTAAGGCATGTATCCCTTCATGGCCGAGACTTTAAGGTGTCCATTTGAATCATAGTTAATTGTATAAGCATGTGAACACAATCAACATGTTCTCTCAATTTCATAAGAAGCATCTTTAACACATGAGGTCTAAATTTTAAGGTTTCTAGGTCTTTAAACCCTACATGACCGAACCTCATCAAGCATGGAATTTGTTCAAATGGCATAAAAGCATAGAAAGTCATAATACATTTCATAACATGTATCAAAGTCAAGCACTATAAGCATACATTTAAATTGTGTCTTAGGTTTCCTAGGTTTTTCCTTTCTTTATCTCATAGCATATGTTTGGCCGAAACCTTCCAAGTCTTTAAACTAGGTTTTAGGTGGCCTAAAGTATGGAAAACCTAAACAAGTTTTATGGCAAAAACATCAAAGGAACTATACATATAAGTTTGGTTCACAAACAAGCTAGGACCCTTGTGGTCATAATTATCATATATCATGCAACCAATTTTCCTATACTCTAATTAAGCATGGGAGCATCAAACAACTTTCATATCTTATTGTCATGGAGGTTTTGAGCATGTTAAAAAAATCTGTTTAAGCTATTCTAAACCATCCACCTTACCATGGCCGAAACATTAAAAGTGATGTTCATGAGTTTCTATCAACATACAAGCATGCAACTCTTTAAGAAACTCTATATTCTATCATATAAACATGGTGAGTTTAAATTCAAAGTCTTCCTAACCCTAAACCCTTCCTTGGCCGAAACTTGTGAGTGGGGTACTTTTGGTTCCAAGTAACCTTCAAGTATGAAAACAATAATGGATCCTTAACCATTTATTTAGAGGGTTTTGTGCTAGTTAGGTAAACAAATAAATTCCCTAGCCCTTATAAAACCTTTTTGGCCGATACTCTAGGGTTAGGTACATCTCTAATCCAGCATCACATATATATAAAAATATGAGAGAAAACCTTCTTACAAAGCATAGAAAAATTATCATGAATGAAGGCTTATATTAAACATTCCTAGGATCAACAAGTCCTTTCTTTGGCCGAATTTTCACAACTTTGTTTCTAGGTTTTAAAATCCTCATAAAATCCAAAAACACTTTAAAACCACTTGTACCACAGGTGAGGGGATACTTATTTCCTTTTCGCTTGTGGTTCTAAAGTGTGGTGATGGAAGAAAGGGTCTCTTCTTCTTGTTCTCCTCCTTTAATTTCCCTTGGTAGCCTTCCTTGTATCCTAGGAGGAACCTTGTTTTGGGGGCCGAAAATGGAGGAGAGGGAGCTGAGGCTCTCGGTGGTGGAGAGGAGAGAATGAGAGAAATGAGAGAAAAATAAAATCTTCTCTTTACATGCTCCCTTTTATGTTAAGGGGGAAGAGGTAGCAAAATTGGTTTTTGCTTTCCTTCTCCCATAGCCCCTTTTTTTATATTATTTTATTTATTTATTTGTTCTCATTATTCATGATGAAACAAGGGGAAATGAATCCCCTTAATTGTCCTCTTTAAGTCACGGCAAAGGGAGAGGAAGAGGGAGAGAAAAGAAGGAAGGCAAGTTGCCTTTCTCTTGCTCTTTTCTTGCTTTCTTTTGGCTAGCTTTTACTCTCATCCTTATCATGAGTTTCCCTCCTTTGCTATCAATATATCATTCCTATCCCAACTGGTTATTACCCATTAATCCTATCATTTACATCATGAGAGGTTCAAGGTTCAATCCTTGACCACTCCCTATTTTTATTTCTTTTTATTTCTTTTTGGTTCAACATTCTACTAATATTTTTCTAAGGCAAATTCATCATTCTCATATTTATCTTAAAAGCTTAGTGGGTGTTATAGTACCTCGTACCTCATAAAAAGTTCGTCCTCGAACTTTAAAATAGCTCCGGGTACTTTTGTTTCATATCGTCCTCGCGTTCCCAGGTGGATTCTTCAAATCGTTGATTCCGCCATAGAACCTTTACTAATGGTATTTCTTTGTTCCTTAACCTCTTGACTTCTCGGTCCAAGATCTGAATAGGTCTACTTTCGTAACTTAGGTCCTCTTGAACCTGTACCGACTGTGGCTCAATTACTTGATCTGTGCTGGGAGTACACTTCTTGAGCATCGATACATGGAACACATTGTGAATAGCTGCCATGTCTGGAGGTAGTTCTAGTCTGTATGCGACTTGGCCCACTCTTTCTAAAATCCGGTACGGTCCTACGTATCGTGGGCTTAACTTGCTCCTCTTTCCGAATCTCATTATCCCTTTCATGGGGGATACCTTAAGGAATACCAAATCTCCGATGTTGAATTCTAGCGGCCTGCACCGTTTATCGGCATAATTCTTCTGCCGACTCTGAGCAGTTTCTATTCGTTGGCGGATGTTCTGTATAGCTCGCGTGGTGTCATCAATAAGTTCCGTTCAGAGCTCCATTTCCTTCTTTTCACCACTTTCATACCAGCATATAGGGGATCTACACTTCCTCCCATACAGAGCTTCGTAAGGTGCCATTCTAATAGTAGCTTGGTAACTATTATTGTAGGCGAATTCTGCCAGGTATAAATATCGACACCAGCTTCCCTTGAAGTCCAGGGCACAAGCTCTTTGTTGGAGCAATCTAGTGACCCAAGGTTTTGATGTTTGGGCAAAGGTTTAAGTTAGATTTATTGTTGTATTTGATATGCAGTGTGAGTGTGCAGGATACAGGTACAACAAGGAAGTCCAAGTGTGATCTTGGCAAAGGAGGAAAGTCCAAGGATGAGTCTTGGCGGTGTAAGTCCAAGCATGTAGTCTTGGCAACGTAAGTCCAAGTGTAACTTGGCAATGGATGAAGTCCCGGAGGCGCGACCTCTTGGCAAAGGAAGACCCGACAACAATGACAAGGCCGATGGAAGCTCCAGAAGGCAAGACGTGAAGGATGGGGAGGCATCCGAGGGACGCAAGGCTGATGGAGGAGGCTAGAAGGCTAGGTCTAGGTTGGTCGGGCAGGGACGAGTGCTGAGAGATTGTACTCGGAGTAAAATACTAGAATTAGGGTTTACTGTAGCAGTACTGTAGCGTCACTGCAGCAGTACTGTAGCACTACTGTAGCAGTCGACTGCATGTTTTAGCAGTCGACTGGGGCAGTCGACTGGCAGCGAACAGAATGTGTGAAACCGAGCCGTTGGGGTGTAACGGTCGAATTTCCACGGAGGGCAGTCGACTGCATGTTTTAGCAGTCGACTTGTAGGCGGGGTTTTCAACCCGCGGGCTATAAAACCAAAGCTTGGGAGCTTGGTTTGGGTTGACGAAATTTGACTTGGTTAAGGTCTAATTAGTAGTTTACAAGTGCTCAAGAGTGTTCCTTGTGTCCAAGAGGTCTTGGTGAGTTTGTGGTGAGGTTTCTCCACCCACAAGGAGTTTGAGCTAGCCGGAGGTCTTCCGGGGAGTAATCCACCGACGGATAGGGATCGTCCACCTTACGGACACGCCGTGGAGTAGGAGCTTTATCTCCGAACCACGTAAATGATCGTGTAGCTTGGTTTGCATTCTCTCTTGTCTTATATTTTGTTAAGCGTGTTTATTTTTGTATTATTCCGCTGCGCAAGCTAACAACGTAGGAAGCGAACGATTTGGGTGAGCCGCTATTCACCCCCCCCCCCCCTCTAGCGGGCACATCGGTCCTAACAATTGGTATCAGAGCGAGGGCGCTCTTCTACGGACTAACCGCCAAGAGAGCAAGAAGCTAGAGGAAGAAGAAGATGGAGTCCGAAGGACCGCTCGGATGGGATATCCGAATTCCACCTCCGTACGACAAAGAAGACATCAATTATTGGAGGAAGCGGTTGGAGACATGGTTCCAAATGGATTGGAACCAATGGGTTGTCTTGAGTGACCCATTTGAAGCTCCTACGGACAAGAAGGGTAAACGCCTCCGACCTCGGCATTGGACCGAAGAGCAACGAGAGCAATCGGAGGCAGACAAGGAGGTAACGAGAATTTTGAATAATTTACTACCTTCTAATATTTTGTTGAGTATAGGTGAAACCACAAATGCAAGTGATCTTTGGAAAAAGATCATTGCCTATCATGAAGACCCTATAAAAATCCAAGGAGTGGAAGAGCCCAAGGAAAATGGCTCATTGGTCCAAGAAGAGAAGGACCAATCCGATGTTGACAAGAGGTCAACATTCGAGGAGGAAAAGGAAGAGGAGGAAGAGAAAGAGAAGGAAGAGGTGGAAGAGGAGAGATCTTCCACATCCTCAAGAGATGAAGAAGTGGAAGAGTCCACATCTTCAAGTGAAGAGGAAGAAGAGAAATCTGAGGAAGAGGAGATCTTGGAAGTTCAACCCTCTAGTTCAACTACCAAGAAGAGCACAAAGGACCACATCAAATGTTTTGAGTGTGGTAAGATGGGGCACTACAAGAGTAGGTGTCCTTCGCTCAAGAAGGTAAACCCTAAACTCACTAAAGTTAATTTAGAAACTAATGTGAGTTGTAGGAAGAAGAAGAAGGAGAAGAAGCACATTAGGTGCTTTACATGTGGTGAGTGGGGTCACTACCACACAAAGTGCCCAAGGAGAGGAGAGCTCAAGAAATTGGCGCATTTGAAGAAGTGGGAGAAGAAGGGAGCTTCCAAGGTAAAAACCAAGGTATCATTTAATGAATCCATTCCGTTGACATATGATAAAAAGCATGCTAGAAATAACTCTTATCATCTTAATGCTATTTATCATGAGAATAGGAGGCATGATAACTTTAAGGATAAATATATTCCTCCTTATGCTAGATTTATCACACCTAAGGTTAGGAAGGTAAATAACAACTTAGGCAATAACACCAAGGATTTTAGATATATGCCTAAAAATAGAAATGCTCAAGGATTCAATGAAAAACCAAAATCTAGAGATTTATGGGATGAAAATTAAGTCTTGAGGACAAGACTTGATAATTTAGAAAGGACCTTAACAAGAATGGAAAATATTCTTAGGGGTCAAAATGAGCATAACCTAAGAAAAACTAGACAAGAGCCATCCAATGGCTATAGAGGTTTGGGATACAAACCTAAAGCCAAGAAGGATGTGACTTCCTTTCATAGGGTTCCATATAGTTATGGGACCAACCCTAGGTTTAGAGGTCAAGTTAAAGATACTAGGGAAGGAATCCCTAAGAGTATTTTTGGCAAGACCAATGTGACTAAGGCTCCAAAAAGGCCTAATAAAGTCACAAATAAGGTTACAAAGGGAGTTAACCCTAGAAGTGACCTAGTGGAAGTGACCAAGGCTTCTAAGAAGCCAAGAAAGGTCGTTAGGAAGGTATCTAGGAAGTCATCCCTAGTGAGTACCTAGAGCATCCAAGGAGCACCAATAGGTATTGGGTTCCTAGGAACATATTCTCTACACCCTAGATGGGTTTAGAGAGTGTCAACTCCAATTGGAAAGGTAGTTAACCCAACCTTGGGAAAGTTGATACTTGAGAGCATTTTCAAAGTGATTGTTAACCTTTGAAAATGAAAAGGATGATAAGTGTTACTCTTTGAAAGAGTAAAATGTGTCAAAATTTGAGGAGTTAAATCTAATTTAAATTGACACACTAGAGAGAAGCAAAAGTGATGCCAAATTTAGAATTCGAGATTTTCTTATGGAATTAAGGGAAATGTAAACCTTAATCCAAATTGTCACTCTTGAAAAAGAGTAACATGTGGCAAATCTTAAGGAATTATGTTTGAATTAAATTGGCGCAATGTGGAGAAACATAAGAAATACCAAATTGGGATTTTGGTATCTTCTTAGAGTAATTAAAGAAAAATCTAGGTCATAATGTAAGATGTTCACTCTTTGGAAGAGTGAAATGTGTCAAACTTTGAGGTTTTGAACTTAATTTAAATTGACACATTTAGAAAAGGATAAGAAATGCCAAGTTGGGGTTTTGATATTTTCTTAAAAGGTAAAAGGCAAATCTAAGTTTTAATTTGATTTCATTTACTCTTGGAAAGAGTAAAATGTACCATACTTTGAGAAATTTGTTTAAGTTAAAATTGCACAAATTTAGAAAGGAAAAATAAATGTCAAAATTGGGTTTTGGCATTTTCATGGAAAATCATGGGCAATTTAGGGTTAAATTTTGAGTTAGCTAGGGATAAGAATACTTAGATAGGTAATCTAGGTAAATTTTATTTATGCTAACTAGCCATGTTTTGTTTGCCTATCATATGTCATGACATCATATTTATATTTAGCATTCATATTTTATTATGAAAAATATAAAAATACCATGTCATGTCATACATACATCATGTAGCTATAGCTTGCTTTTCATTTTGAAAATTGCTTATTTTGATGTATGTCATGTAACATCATGCATTACTTTAATTCCCTTGTTATTTAAGGACAAATGGCATCTATTATAAATGGTAAATATCCCAACAAGAGGGATTATATCAAGTGGCATCCTAGATGGATGATCATGATTTTTACAATGCCGAGATAGAGATGCATGATCCCTTAGTTTAGGGCAAGACCAAATATACATCTCACAAAGAACTATAGGGTGACTTGTATGTGTTTTAATACACGTTAGATACAAGTGAGATGTTAAGATGGTGAACTAAACTCAAGATGTTGATCTAGTGTATCTTGTTGAGTTTTAGGTTCATCAAAACACATAGTTATGTGTCTTCCAATCATTGGGAAAGCTAATGTACAAGTCATGTGCATTGAGCTCAAAGAACGTGGTTGGATATTGGTTTTAAAAAATGATTTCAAAATACTTTTGAAAAACCTTGGTGAAGACTATCTTTTGGTAGTAATCATCATTGGAAAGTTAGACACAAACTAGGAGAAAACATTGAAATTTTCAAGAGTTTTCAAATTTGTGTCAATCTTTGAAAATAGGAAGTATTTTCATAGAAAACTATTTTTCCTTGATAAAGTATACTCTAAATAATGTCTACATGAGTTTTCATGATGAAAACAAGTATGGTTTGGTTAAGAAAAACCAAAGTGAAGTTTCGGTTGAGGTTAGTTTCATTATTGAATTTTTAACCTCAAAACTTCAAGTTTTGGTTTTCCTAATTATTTAGGAACCCCAAGTCATTGTTGGTGCAATGATAGAAGTTTAACCATGTTTTTAGGGGGAGTTACTCCTTTAAAACATAAAAATCTTTTCCAAGACCAAAAGGACGTCAAATGTTAAGGTATCACATGACATTGGTATGGGAGGTGTTACCAAGGACAAGGGAGAGTCATCCAAGGCCAATAAGAAGGAATATGCTAGGGTAGTATATAATTATAGCAAGGATGAGGTGTCCAAGATTAAGGACAAGAAGAAATTAATCAAAGACAAGGTGTCTAAGGTTAAGAAGGTGAGTTTAGTAGGCCAAGTGTCACCCGAGGTGCATCGAAGTGACCTAGCTATAGTGGATGAGTCACCAAGGGAGGTGACTAAGGTTAAGATTCCTAAGGTTAGGAAGAGCCTTTGGGACCCATGGTAGATGGGTTATCAAATGTGCCAAGTGGTTAGGAGACGAACTTAAGTCTCTAACATAGTGGGTTGGCACAATTGAGTTGAGTTTCATGCATAGAAATATGAATTGGGTTCATATTGCATGAAAATTAGTTTTTGATGTATAGATGCCATATAAACTAATGCTAGTGATGCATTATGGTTTAGTATGGGCAGATACATCAAGAGGAAGCCAAAACTAGGACTTTAGGTCAAGGTTTAATTGAATCATTTAGCTAGTTTTGAATTTTATGTCAATCTTGGGATCTGTGATAGATATATTTTTATATATATTTTTCCCAAGTAGATATTGATATAATAGACCTCTCCACAAAATTTGGGGATTTTTGGAGGTCTGTGAAATTTCTGGCACATTTCTGAAGTTGGCCAGAAAAGACTGATTTTTTCATGAATAGTGTACCAGTCGACTGGTACAGTTACCAGTCGACTGGTAACACTATTCATGGGCACAGAATGTCTCTGTAAGCTCATTTTCATGGGGGCAGTCGACTGATACTTCTTGCAGTCGACTGATACGGTCTGAAAATATTTTTCAAGCATTAGAAAATGACCAAAAGAGTGGTGAACATGTATGTAATCTTATGGGGGATTAATACATGATATTTATGGTCATTAGAGGTTAAAGAGTCTAATAATTGGGATATTGTTGGAGCTCTTTTTGATGTATGGCAAAGGGGGAGAAGTTTAGGTTTAAGTGGGAAACTTACATACCTTTGCAAGAAATCCTAGCTCAAGGGGGAGCTTAGGTGAAGGGGGAGCGATTGCTCATTTATTAGCAAAAGGGGAGAAGTTTACCTTTGCAAGAAATCCTAACTCAAGGGGGAGCTTAGGTGAAGGGGGAGCCTAGGATTAGGTTCCATGATTTATGCATGTATAGATTGCATGTTTATTTGCATTATTATTGATATATTGTTTCCCTAACTTAAACGGTTTGCCAAACATCAAAAAGGGGGAGATTGTTGGAGCAATCTAGTGACCCTAGGTTTTGATGTTTGGGCAAAGGTTTAAGTTAGGTTTATTGTTGTATTTGATATGCAGTGTGAGTGTGCAGGATACAGGTACAACAAGGAAGTCCAAGTGTGATCTTGGCAAAGGAGGAAAGTCCAAGGATGAGTCTTGGCGGTGTAAGTCCAAGCATGTAGTCTTGGCAACGTAAGTCCAAGTGTAACTTGGCAATGGATGAAGTCCCGGAAGCGCGACCTCTTGGCAAAGGAAGACCCGACAACAATGACAAGGCCGATGGAAGCTCCAGAAGGCAAGACGTGAAGGATGGGGAGGCATCCGAGGGACGCAAGGCTGATGGAGGAGGCTAGAAGGCTAGGTCTAGGTTGGTCGGGCAGGGACGAGTGCTGAGAGATTGTACTCGGAGTAAAATATAAGAATTAGGGTTACTGTAGAAGCACTGTAACAGTACTGTAGCACTACTGTAGCAGTCGACTGCATGTTTTAGCAGTCGACTGGTGCAGTCAACTGGGGCAGTCGACTGGCAGCGAACATAATGTGTGAAATCGAGCCGTTGAGGTGTAACAGTCGAATTTCCACAGAGGGCAGTCGACTGCATGTTTAGCAGTCGACTGGTAGGTCGGGTTTTCAACCCGCGGGCTATAAAACCAAAGCTTGGGAGCTTGGTTTGAGTTGACGAAATTAGACTTGGTTAAGGTCTAATTAGTAGTCTACAAGTGCTCAAGAGTTTTCCTTGTGTCCAAGAGGTCTTGGTGAGTTTGTGGTGAGGTTTCTCCACCCACAAGGAGTTTGAGCTAGCCGGAGGTCTTCCGGGGAGTAATCCACCGACGGATAGGGATCGTCCACCTTACGGACACGCCGTGGAGTAGAAGCTTTATCTCCGAACCACGTAAATGATCGTGTAGCTTGGTTTGCATTCTCTCTTGTCTTATATTTTGTTTAGCGTGTTTATTTTTGTATTATTCCGCTGCGCAAGCTAACAACGTAGGAAGCGAATGATTTGGGTGAGCCGCTATTCACCCCCCCCACTAGCGGGCACATCGGTCCTAACACTCTTAACATATCTTCTAATATTTGGTTCACTCTTTCGGTTTGCCCATCGGTCTGAGGGTGGAAAGATGTACTAAATAACAACTTCGTGCCGAGGGTCTTCTGAACGCACTCCCAAAAGTGTGAAACAAAATGACCGTCTCTATCAAAAATAATGGTCTTAGGAATACCATGTAGCCGAATGATTTCCTTAACATATAACTGAGCTAGTTGTTCAGTTGAATAAGTCATTTTGATCGCCAAAAAGTGTGTGGACTTCGTCAATCTGTCTACAATCACCCATATAGCGTCATTTCCGTTTGTCATCCTTGGAAGACCCGAAATGAAATCCATAGAGATTTCTTCCCATTTCCATTCTGGAATTTGGACAGGCTGTAGTAATCCGCCCGGTCTCTGGTGTTCAGCTTTTACACTTTGGCAGGTCAGGCAAGTACTGACATACTGAGCCACTTCTCTTTTCATACCAGACCACCAAAATTTCTTTTTCAGGTCCTGGTGCATCTTAGTGGAGCCCGGGTGTATTACATAGGGTGTTGTATGAGCTTCTTCCAGTATTTTCCTTCGCAACTCTGGGTCTTCTGGAATGCATAACCGATCCCTGAGGTATAATATCCCGTTGTCCGCGATACGGAACCCGTCATTCTTCCCTTCCAAAGTCTCTTGTTTGATTCTTTGGAGGTTTTGGTCACTGGTTTGCTTTTCTAGTATACTCTCAAATAACGTCGGTGTTATGGTGAGGGTAGAAAGTCGCCCTGACATAGTTTCGACCCAAGGACATGAAACACGTCTCGGTTCCTCGATGGATTCCCATATTGGTTCGTTTCCAGCATTAAGTAAAACTTTAGCATATTGATTGAAATTAGGTAGCTGACCTGAGATGATGGCAGAGGCGTTCGCCACGTCATCCTAAGCGAGAGAGTAGACTCTGGCATTGGTCATAGTGGGAGGGGCCTCCAATCTTCCTTGGCTGATTGAAGTCCCTTCTATGGCAGTATGCATCTGGTGAAGCTGTGCAGGGGTACTCCTATTCTGGTTGTTCTGCGGAGGTAGTGCCTGAGACTGAGTAGGGCAATTTCTTGCCAAATGTCCTTCCTTTCCGCAGTTGTAGCACTTTCTGGTGCTTAGGAGACATACTCCAGAATGCATCTTTCCACATGTGGCACACTGAGGGTACTTGGTTTGCTTATTGGCCGGACCACCTTTTGTGTTGTTCCACTGTTTCCTCTTTCCACCTGAGTTTCCTTTCCAGCCGGTTCTGGTATTGTGCGATTTTTGTCCTCCGGTCAGTGCTTGGTTCTTGCCCTCGTTCATTGCTTTCTGGTAGTGCTCGGTAATCAGGGCACTGCTGACTAGCTCCTCTGCAGTCTGCGGTCTATTAACTCCGCCGGCTACGTTTAGAGCTATCTCGGGTCGGAGCATCTTTAACATTAACCGGACCCTTTCTTTTTCAGTACTGATCAGTTCTGGGCACAGACGTGCTAGGCGGTTGAACTTCTTGACAGCTTCGTTAACTGACAGATCACCTTGCCGGAACTCAGTGAACTCGTCATAGTGCTTGTTGGTCACTTGCATATGGAAGAATTATTCTAAGAACTCTGTCTCAAAATCCGTCAACTGCATCTGGTTTATTTGTCTTTTCGCCTTTACTCGGTCCCACCACATCTGGGCATCTTTGGTAAGGCAGAACGACACGCATTTGACCTTCTCGTGTTCAGGCCAGTCCAGTAGTTCCATTATGCTCTCCATGGTCTTGAGCCAGGCTTGCGCATCCCATGGTTCGCAGTTTCCCGAGAAGGCTTCCGGCTTAAGCCTTTGCCACTGAATCAGATAGGCCTCTTGTCGGACCATCGGAGTAGGGGCTGCCGGGGGCACTGGTGCGGCTGTAGGTATAACCGGTAGTGTATTCTGATTTGCCAGTGGGGTAACTGGGTTGTCTTGCTGACCCATTAAGGTAGTGATCAGCTGCTGTTGTTCTGTGATCTGACACTGGAGGTCTGTGACTACCTGTGTTAGGTCTGGTGGAGTCACTGTCCCCTCGGTTCGGCCATTGCGTGTCCTAACCATGTTTATCTAAATAATGACAAATAGACTAGTGTAAGTGGTTATCGTTTTTAGCCAATCTAACGTACTGTTTTGTTTCTATCTATTTGTTCTGGTATTATTCCTAACCTACTAATATGTAATCCTAATCTAAATTATAACTAAAAGCATAGAATAAAGCATCAAACATAAGCAAGCAAAACATGAAACTAAAGCATAAGCAACATAAGGAAAAATAAAGAATAGAGTGACAAACAATATAACATAAGGAAATAAAGCATAAGCAATATAGCAAAGAAAATAAAGCATAGGCAATATAACAAGGAAGAAAAATAAAGCATAAGTCATATAACATGAAACTAAGCATAAGCATATAACAAGAAAATTAAGCATAAACATTCTTACTTGGAGCGGCAGGTCGGAGGCTTGATGTGTGTGTAGTGAGCTGGCAAAAACTTGGCTCTGATACCAACCTGTAACGCCCGCCCTCCCTGCTAACCCTAAGGGAGGGGGCTACGATACTTATGTACAAATTTTTCTTTTTAAAACAGCGGAAGACTTAAAATAATTCTCTTAGTTTAATAAAAACTTTTCTTTTGTTTTCCCTTTCATCAAATCCGAACTACACTATCATGGCCTCAATAACATGATATCAAAATTAGTAGAAACATAACATCAAGTCACACATATGGTACTACAATTCATGATACCAAAGCATAGTTCTTTAAAAGTTTTTAAAGCAGGTTCTTATTTGGTTGCCAAGCCACTACCACACACATCTCCTTGCCTCTCCTACTGCTCCTCTAGCTCATCCAGCTTTTTCCTTTATCTGTGGTACAAGGACAGTAAGCTGTGAGCACTCATGGCTCAGTAAGGTCCTTTCCTACTCACTAAAACTGAAAATCATAGTATAATCAAAGAATGTCTCAACATGGCATCATTTCAACTAGTCATGACATAATGTAACATACTCTTTTAAGCATATCATGCAACATGAAGAAATCATAACTAGTCATGGCATATCATAGCGTAAAGCATAGCATGAAGCATAACATAATCGTATCTAATCATGGCATATCGTCATAAGGAGTCATGGCATATCCTACACATGGACATATCATGGAACATAACATAATCATATCTAACCATGACATATCATAAATCATCATAAGGTATATGCAATATGATTTTGAAAAAATGTATCCGAAAAACATGTGTATGTCTCATGATCTTTAAAACCATTTCTTCTTACATATATACTTGAACATAATCTCAACTTAAAGGGGATCCCGGCTATGTACCACTTACATATTGCACGCAACCTATGTAGGTCCAAGGTAGCAAGTCTTGAACCCTACAAGGCAACATACTAGGCCCGAGTCTTACTCCATAGACCTAGGGGCACTTAGGAGCCCATCCCTAACGAGGCCTGAGTCTTATTCCATCGACCCCGGGGAGCTTATGGAGCCCACCCTTGGTACAAGCCATATAAAGTAAAGTACATGTCATACTTATACATATCATACATCATAAAAGCATGCATCACTTAGGCACACATCCTATCATAAAAGTATGCATCACTTAGGCATACATCATGTCATAAAAGTATGCATCACTTAGGCATACATCATATCATAAAGGTATGCATCACTTAGGCATACATCATGTCATAAAGGTATGCATCACTTAGGCATTCATCATGTCATAAAGGTATGCATCACTTAGGCATACATCATACCATAAAAGTATGCATCACTTAGGCATACATCATATCATAACAATATGCATCACTTACGCATAGATCATAAAAACATGCATATCTTAAGCATAAAGCATATCATCAAGCATTCACCCCCCCCTCTATCGCTCCAAACGATCTATCATCTATGACTTGCTATTTTACTTTGTATGGATTGTACCAAGGGTGGGCTCCATAAGCGGCCCTAGGCCGACAGTCTATGAATGGGTCTAGTAAAAGGGATGGGCTCCTAAGTGCCCCTAGGTCGATGGTCTATGAAACGGGCCTAGTTCCTAGTAGGTTCAAGATTTCCTACCTTGGATCTATTTAGGATGCGCGCATTTATGTATGTATATGGTACAAGCCGGGCCCTCATGTTGAGATTATGTTTAAGTATTATATGCTATGTTTTCTTTAAAAGACATCTTGCACATGACATGACGCATGTTTTTGAAAGACATCTTGCATACACTTATATGATATGATGTTCTTTTATTTTATGAGATGATATATCATGATGCTTCTTTATGACATGATATGATACGATGCTCTTTTATTTTATGAGATGATATAGCATGATGCTTCTTTATGACATGATATGATATGATGCTCTTTTATTTTATGAGATGATATAGCATGATGCTTCTTTATACATGATATGATATGATGCTCTTTTATTTTATGAGATGATATAGCATGATGTTTCTTTATGATATGATATGATATGATGCTATTTTACTTTATGATATGATATGTTATGATGCTCTTTTACATGATATGATGTTCAGATGATTATGTTTCCATGATATATGCTTATGTGATTATGCTATGATATACGATTTTTGTGAGTAGGAAAGGATCTCACTAAGCCTATGTGCTTATAGTTACTTTCCTTGTACCGCAGATAAAGGCAAAGGATGGGTGAACTAAGGGAGCGGCAGGAGAGGCAAGAGATGTGTGTGGTAGTGGCTCGGCTAAGGAAAAGACCTGCTTATATTAATTTATGCATGATATGAACCATGTCTATCTTATGTTAATGATTTGCATGATTACTTGACACTTGTTCATCTTTATGATAGAAAATTGATTTCATGACCTCATTCACTTAGAGGTATACAAGAATATATAAATAAGTACTTCCGCTATTTTAGAAAAGAAATTTTAATATGCATGTATGTTCCCCGTACAGTAACCCCGCCCTACTAGCAGGAAGGGCGGGCGTTACACAGGGATCAGGTTCATGTTCACCAGGATCAAGTCCGAAGACTCTCCCAAAAACATGAATCCATTAGGTTGTCGAACAACCCTCCCACTACGACGAGGCACTACCTGTAATTGTGCATTATTTGTGACACGTGTTGCAGTATCTCATCTTGTACTGTTGGTACTAAATTAGACGTGCCCTCTCTTATTGCCTCAAGAACAATTTTACTCATAGGCTTGTGGTTCATTACATAGTCTTCTTCTAAAAATCAAACATTAGTGCTAACAATGACCTTCTGATCTTTAGGACTATAAAACAAACTACCTTTCGTTCCTTTAGGATAACCTACAAACAAGTCAACTTCTGTACGTGATTCTAACTTATCAGCATCTCCCTTTAGCACATATGTTGGACTACCCCAAATTCGAATGGTCTTAGACTAGGTTTATGCTCATTCCACAATTCTGTGGGAGTAGAGAGTACTGACTTAGAAGGTAACAAGTTCAGAATGTACGTCGTCGTTTCTAGAGCATATCCCCAAAATGAATTTGGTAATTTTAAATAACTCATCATTGATCTAACCATTTCCGTAAGAGTCCTATTCCTTCGTTCCCCCACACCATTCTGTTGGGGTGTACCAGGTACAGATAATTAGGATTGAATCCCGGCCTCTGATAAGTAATTTCTAAACTCTCCTAAGAGGAACTCTCCACCACGATTAGACCGTGGTGTCTTGATACTTTTACCATGATGTTTCTCCACATCAGCCTTATACTCTTTGAACTTATCAAAGCACTCAGACTTGCAGCGCATCAAGTAAATGTACCCATATCTCGAATAGTCATCTATAAAAGAGACAAAATATTCGAAACCACCTCTCGCCTAGATAGTCATAGGTCCACACAAATTAGAATGAACAAATTCCAACAGTTCTTTGCCTCTATACCCCTTTGCCTTAAAAGACCTCTTGATCATTTTTCCTTCTAAGCAAGACTCGCAGGTCGGAAAGTTTTCCACTACCAATGAACCCAAAGGTCCATCAGCTATTAACATTTGAATCCTCCTCAAGTTAATATGACCTAGCCTTAGATGCCAAATGTAACGACCACCCTTCTTACTACTACTCTCTAAGGGTGACCGTTACCTAACTACTACTCTACTCACTATTGTCACTTATGCTAATATTAGCATCAGTTAGATTTATCACGACCCCAGAGGAATTCCTACCGAAAAATTTTGGCAAAGTTTCCCCTGTACCGGTGACCAAATCAACAATACAAACAGTGTATACTCAGCCACAGGCGGCTGGAACATATAATTACACAACCACGCAGTAATAAAACCCACTATTACTCAAGGAAAGCTATTCTAGCAATAGTAATCAAACATAACTCCAACAATAAGACGTATCAAACTACAAGTGCGGAATAAAACTTAATTACAATCTCACAAAACTTCATAATAGTATTTAAGAAGAAAACTAGAACATATATTGAAACTCTAAACAGGTAAGTCCTGAACATTTGCTAGCAAACTTTGGATCTCTCCATAGTCCAATCATCACACACCTTCATCACCACCACCTTGTCACCTTCCTTTCATACTTTAGCTTTTCCTTTATCTGCAGTAGGAGGAAAAAAGAAATCTATAAGCGAAACGCTTAGTAAGTACTAAACTATCTCACAAAAACTCGAAGTGCATAAAAATGCAAACGATATTGAAACTGAAATGCTAAAAGAAAAACTACATGTACTCATCTAATAGCAAAGTACTCAAATAAACTACATACTCATGATATACCAGAATAAAGCTGAATACTGGAAATAAAACTAAACATGCTCACTAAACTGATAAGAAAAGTAATGAAACTCATGTTGTATGCTTAGAATTAAAGGAACTAAACTTCTGTTGATTCTAAACATAGGTAGTACTTGTTTCATTTACTTATAGCTTTATACTTGAAATTAGTATTTAACTTTCTTCTTTCTTTCTTTCTTTCTTTCTTGAGCCCAGGCTTAGTACCATCTTATGCGCGCTCTCTAATAGTGACTGAGGTAGCGAGCCTCCAGTCCTATGAGGATAAAGACCTCGGTCTTACCAGGGCCAAGACCTCGGAATTGGTCACCTGGATTTGTTTAACGACAACCTCGGAAGTCGGGTACTAGTCTCTTACTTTAATTTACTTGTTATCTTTTCTAACTAGACCTTGGTCTTTTTCTTACTTGTAGTTACCCATAATCCTCAAAAGGTTTAATAGAGCACACAATTATTTCACTAAAATATATGACTATTCATCTTATTAAAATAGCAAAACAACTGTCTATATGCTTTAGATTAAAGAGCTATTAAAAGCTAACTAACACATGTATGCATATGTATCAAACAAGAAACTTAAAAACTGATCTAAGAATCAATACTACCCATGCTCTTCTAATACCGCAAATGGAAAGAATTGAGAACTAATACTGCTCATGCTAATAACAAATGAGGAAATTTCTCATGATATTCTAATAAGAGCAATAAATTTCTAATGTTAGAAAAATTCAAAATTATTTCTAGAAGCATTCTGACACATAGTTAGCAATTAAGAGCAATGCTCAACAACCTTTCTTCATGTGTTTTGATACACAACGAGCAATAAATGAGCAATTCTAAAAAAAAACATTATTTCCTATTGCATTCTCACTAAATTATTAACAGCAACCGAGATAAACAGATCTGCACATGCATAGGACCGAATTCTTTAAGCAGGCTACCACAACAATACCAAGCAGCAAGAAATTTCGAAATTTCAAAGCAGATCCTAGGGTTTCAAAGGGCAACCGAATTCAACAAAGATACAACAAAGCAATAGTAAAATTCAGTACTACCACGTAGCCCACCAGCACAATAATCCTGTATAGCACGTTTCGCAACCAAAGAAGGAACTAAATCCCTAGCAAGCCCCAAAATAGCATATACCGAATGCAAGAAAGGTAGAACTAAGCCCTAGAAATCCCAATTCAGCATGTGCCGAGACAAGGGAAGAAAAGAACAACTAAGCTCCTAACATCCACAACACAGCATGTTTCAAAAATCACCAGGAAACACAGATCCGAGGGCTACTCCTACTGCAGATGAGAAGTACTTACATCGCTGTTCTTGGACTTACAACCGTAAGGAAGCTTCTAGGGTTTCGGCTAGTTCGCAATCTTGGTGTTCCCTTCGTGTCCGCGCGTCCTCCTTGACGAGACGAGCTCGAATCCGAGAAGAGCTCGCCGATTCACCTCTTAGCTGGCCGCCGGAGATAAAGCCTTCGCCTCATCTTCGTTTTCGCCCGAGAGCAGGGGACGCCGTCGGAAGAGAAAGAAAGGGCAGATAGGGTTTTCGGCGAGAAAGGGAAAAACTTAATCCCTTTATAACTAGGTTTTCTATTACAAACTATACCTTAAATACAATCCGTTCTTTCCTTAATTAACAAAACTCGCTGGTACAGCTGGTCAACCATGATTTGGCCAAGTCAAAGGTCGTGGTTTCGAATCCCCAGACCAGCGTTTTATTCCCCTTTTATTTAAAATGCTCCTAACTACTGCTTAAATAGAATATTTCTCCTTCTTTAATAAGGAACACCCGCTGGAACAGTTGGTTGGTTATGTTTGACCGAAACCTTTGGTCGTGGTTTTGAAACCTCTGTCGAGCGTTTAATTTCCCTTTTATTTTAATTATTCTTAACTACTGCTTAAATGTATTTCGTTCCATATATGTTCACAAAAAGTGCGCGGATCAGTTGGCTGGCCGGATTCGGTTAAGGTTCGGTTCAGGTCCGAGGTCCACGGTTTGAATCTCGGCTTTGACAATTTTTTGTCAAAACTTCCTTCGTTTAGTAAAAATACCAAACGACCTCCAAAAATTGCATAAAAATACTCTAAACATTTCTAAAAATCTCTAGAATATTTTAAAAGTATTTCTAGATGTTTTTGAAGACATTTAGATCTCGAAATAGGGAAAATTGGGTCGTTACACCAAAGATATATTTGGTTCATTTTTGAAAGTTGTTTTCTCTTATTAGAATTAGAAGATATGCTATTAATTTTCATTTGTTGCATCATGAGAGTTATTGGATTAAATGTTGGGTTCTTCGGGCCGCGAAAACCGCTTTTCGCGTCGCGGAAACCCCGAATCGCCCAAGCCACGGATCTCGTGCAAGGAAAACCAAACGAAAAATATGAGTACGAGTTTCATAATTTTAGATCTACTCCTAGATCTATATGTTAAGAGTTTACCCTTGAAGCGTGCCCTTCGTTTAGTCCCGCTCGTCCAAGGAAGCGTTGGATCTCGAGAGTGTCAATGTAGACACTCCTCTAGTGATATCCACACGAACAAGGAGTGGTCTTCTACCACTCAAAGATGGAGAAGAGAGCCCCAAGTGTGCTAGCACTTTTCTAGAGCTCTCGATGGGAACAAAAAGGAGAAAAGAGAGAAATAGAAGAGAGAATCACATACACTCCTTTAGTACCCTCCTTTATGACCTTCACTTTCCCTTGTGCTCTTGGAAACAACTCAACATCTTCTCCTCACCATGATAGCCACGACCACAGCAACTCAAGAGGAGAGGAGAACCCAAGGAAGAAGAAGGAATAATGACACCACATCAATACCCAAAACAAAAACCTCCACACCATCTAATGTGTGGCCGGCCACACCATAAAGCCCCTCATTAATGTGGCCGGCCACATTAAAACCAATTGGATGTGTAACCTCCAATGAGGTGGCATACCATTATGAGGTGGTCATGTGGCTAACTATGTGGCTAGGTTGGTCATGCCAAATAGGATGAGTCAACCTTCATGATGATGTGGCAAGACATCAAGTCAAACTTGATGTTTCAACTTCCATTTGGTCAAGTCAAACTTGACCAATTCTCTTCCTTGTTGAGTTAAATCCAACCTTTGATTCAAGTCAATTTTAATTTAATGAATCTAATTCATTAATATAAATTGACCCAATGAATCAAATTTAAATTAGACTCATTCAACATTTGAATCTAATTGAGTCTAACTCAATAAGTCTAATTTTGAATCCAATCTTTGGTGCATCATATGAACCTAATCCAATTGGTTCATCATATGAACCTAATCTCCATCCACATGTTCTTTGTGTGTGACCCTATAGGTTCTTGTAATGTTGGCAATGTTTCTAAACTCTTTTAGAAACATAAGCAATGAGCGGCATCTAGCAATACATCATTGCTACCCAAGTTACAAGAAATGTTAAGATCCAACATCACCTTGTGACTACTAATTGTGACTCCTCACAATATGTGACATTGTCCTTCTATCCTAGACATCTAGATTGATCATTATGAGGCATAGACCGTGTCATCCTCTAATCAATCTAAATCTTGAACTCCAAGTAGACTCACTCGATCAAATGAGCTCAACATCTAATGTTGACTCATTTGGGCATGGCCATGCACTTAGTGGTCTCACTCTATCAAGAATATTGATGTCGCTCCTGTCATATGGGAGGGATAGATCCCATCTACATCACTCACATCCCTCTGCATAATATGTTACATACCCGGTAATCGCCTTTATAGTCCACCCAGTTACGGGTGACGTTTGACGAAACCAAAGTACATAACTCCTTATGTAGGGATCCATGGTGACTTCAGGTCAAAGGACTAATAGTCATACTAATAGCCACATGAGAAAGTATATGACACTCATATAACGATCCATGATACTTTCTCATGGCGGGTCATTCAGTATACATTCTCTAATGCATACCCATGTGTCAGCTTGATATCTCTATATCCATGACTTGTGAGATCAAGTCATCGAGCTGACCTACATGCTAGTCTTATTGCATTAACATTGTCCCTGAATTTTAATACTCGACTAGGAATGATTTAGAGTAGTGTTCCCTATATCATCTCACTATCGATTCAACTAATCGATTGATATAGGTATGAACGTTCTACTCAAGGACGTTACTATACTTATTTTATCTGACACTAATACAAATAAGCATAATAACAAAAAACCAATGCCTTTATTAAGAATATGATACACATGAGTCCATACAATCATCAAATGATTGGCTCTAGGGCTATAACTAACAATCTCCCACTAGCACTAGTGCCAATCAGTATAGGCTCTAAGGCCTAAAGACCTAGTGTGACCATCATGCTTCCTCTGCCCCAAAGCCTTGGTCAAGGGATCTGCGATGTTAGCCTCTGTAGGTACTCTGCAAATCTTCACATCTCCTCTATCGATAATCTCTCGAATGAGATGGAAGCGCCGTAGTATATGCTTGGTCCGCTGGTGTGAGCGAGGTTCCTTCGCCTGTGCTATAGCTCCATTATTGTCACAATAGAGCTCAATGGGGTCAGCAATGCTGGGAACCACCCCAAGTTCAGTGATGAACTTGTGGATCCAAACTGCCTCCTTTGCTGCCTCTGATGCAGCAATGTACTCGGCTTCTGTTGTAGAATCAGCTACTGTATCCAGCTTCGAACTCTTCCAGCTGACATCGCCACCATTAATGCAAAATACGAACCTCGACTGTGATCTATAGTCATCCTGGTCGGTCTGGAAGCTAGCATCACTGTAACCCTTTACAGTTAGCTCATCATTGCCTCCATATATCAAGAAATATTCTTTAGTCCTTCTTAAGTACTTAAGAATATTCTTGACAGCTATCCAGTGACTTTCACCTGGATCTGACTGGTATCTGCTCGTCATGCTCAAAGCATACGAGACATCAGGTCGAGTACATAGCATGGCGTACATGATCGATCCTATGGCTGAGGCATAAGGGATCTGATCCATGCGGTCTCTCTCCTCTCTAGAAGAGGGACCTTGAGTCTTCGAAAGACTCACGCCATGTGACATCGGCAGAAATCCCTTCTTAGAGTTCTGCATGGCAAACCGAAGGAGTACCTTGTCAATGTATGTACTCTGACTTAGGCAAAGCAATCTCTTAGATCTATCTCTATAGATCTGAATCCCTAGAATGCGGGATGCCTCACCTAAGTCCTTCATTGAGAAGCAACTCCCTTGCCAGGTCTTGACAGACTGAAGCATAGGAATGTCCTTCCCAATTAGTAGTATGTCATCCACATACAATATGAGGAAGACAACTATGTCCCCTACAACCTTCTTATAGACACAAGGCTCATCTTCGTTCTTGATGAAACCAAACTGTTTGATCGCATCATCGAATCAAAGATTCCAGCTCCGAGAAGCTTGCTTTAGTCCATAAATGGACCTATGCAGCTTGCATACTCTACTAGTATGCTGTGAATCTACAAAACCCTCAGGTTGTGTCATGTACACATCCTCGAGTAGGTTTCCATTCAGAAACGCGGTTTTGACATCCATCTGCCATATCTCATAGTCATGGTAGGCTGCAATAGCAAGCATGATCCGAATGGACTTAAACATCGCTACTGGAGAAAATGTTTCATCATAGTCAATACCATGAATCTGCTTGAAACCTTTAGCTACCAAGCGACCCTTATAGATAAGTCCATCCATATCAGTCTTTCTCTTAAAGACCCACTTACACCTAATGGGTTTTACCCCTTCAGGTGGATCAACCAAAGTCCATACTTGATTGGTGTACATGGATTCCATCTCGGATCTCATGGCTTCTAGCCATTTCTCGGAATCTGGTCTCATCACAGCTTCCTGATAGGTGGTAGGCTCATCCTCTATGAGCATAACGTCATCATGGTCAGACAAGAGAAATGAGTATCTCTCAGGCTGACGACGTACCCTATCAGACCTGCGAAGAGGTATGTCTACTTGAACTGGTTGTTGTTCCTCAACTCTTTGTGGAACAACATCATCCACAACACTTTGTGGTTCCAGTTCAACTTCTATCGAGGCTTCAGTGCTATGGTCCGCATCTTGAACTTCTTCAAGATCGAACGTACTCCCATTAGTCTTTCTAGAAACAAAGTCCCTTTTTAGAAATACCCCAGTCTTTACCACAACTACCTTGTGCTGACTGGGAATGTAGAAGTAATATCCCTTAGTTTCCTTGGAATATCCAATAAAGTAACACTTGTCGGATTTAGGTCCTAATTTGTCTAAGACTTAACTTCGAACGTAAGCCTCACAACCCCAAACTCTCATGAAAGACACTTGGGCATCTCTCCCAGTCCATATCCTATATGGTGTCTTTATCACGACCTTGGATGGAACTCGGTTGAGAATGAAAGCTGCCGTGTCTAGAGCATATTCCCATAGATATGTCGGAAGATCTGTGTGACTCATCATAGATCGTACCATATCTAATAAGGTACGATTCCTCCTTTCGGATACACCATTCCACTGTGGTGTTCCAGGAGGAGTGAGTTGAGATAAAATCCCACACTCAGCTAAGTAGTCACAAAACTCATGGCTTAAGTATTCACCACCTCGATCTGATCGAAGTATCTTAATACTCTTGCCAAGCTGGTTCTGTACTTCATTCTTGAATTCTTTGAACTTTTCAAAGGATTCAGATTTATGTGTCATCAAATACGCATAACCATATCTACTGAAGTCATCAGTAAATGTGATGAAGTACCTATAACCACCTCTAGCAGCGACATTGAAAGGGCCACATACATCACTATGTATGAGTCCTAACAAATCAGTTGCTCTTTCACTGTGCCCACTAAAAGGAGTCTTGGTCATCTTGCCTCGTAGGCATGACTCGCATATCTCATATGATTTAAAATCAAATGAGTCCAGCAAACCATCCTTATGGAGCTGGGATAAGCGCTTGTCATTTATATGACCTAAGCGACAGTGCCAGAGATAGGTGTAGTTCATATCGTTCGATTTGAACCTCTTGGTACTAACGTTATAGATAGGGATCTCTAGATCTAGAATATAGAGTCCGTTTATCAGAGGTGCGCTACAATAGAACATATCGTTTAAATAGATAGAACAACATTTGTTCTTTATTATAAACGAAAATCCTTTCTTGTCCAAACAAGAAACTGATATAATGTTCTTAGTCAATGCAGGCACATAACAACAATCGTCTAACTCTAGTATAAGCCCAGAGGGCAGAGATAGTCCCTACAGCAACAGCAGCAACCCGTGCTCCATTGCCTACTCGTAGGTCTATCTCGCCCTTTGTCAATGCTCTGCTATTTCTCAGTGCTTGTACATTAGTACAAATGTGCGAAGCACATCCGGTATCTAATACCCACGACGAAGAAATAGAGAGGTTGACTTCTATAACATTTATACCTGAAGTAGAAATCTTATTTCTCTTCTTGTTAAGATCTTCCAGGTATCCTATGAAGTTCCTCTTCCAGTGCCCTGCTTGTCCTTGATATAGTTGACAAAGATGTGCAACCATATCGTAAGCACCCATTAACTCATGTTGCTTCTGAAGCTCAGAGTTCATGGTCGCGAGCATTAGACATGACACATCTAATGCGTCATCTTGATGCTTCTTGTAAGCATCTTTGTCAGCTCGCGGGGCATTGGCAGGAGGAGCCTCCGGAATGGGCTGCTCCAGAACGTACAGTTTACGTTCCTGAGTAAGAACTATTCTCAGGTTCCTGTACCAATCCAGGAAATTTGCTCCGTTGAGCTTGTCCTTCTTAAGGACAGATCGCAGGGAGAAAATGTTCATATTCGACGTCATGACAATTCTACAACAAAAATAAATGCAGAAATAAGTATCATATTCTTTAAAATCATTTAATTAGGCCTTTAATTAAATGATGCTCCCACTGAATTCTATAATTCTTGTGGGACAAGATCCACATCATACTAACCCTTGAGTTAGCTTTGGCTAATACGCCCAAGGCTTAGTATGATCAGTAGGTAACGATTACCAATTACATATCTATGCAACTCTTGTTTATAGAATCAATATCCGTATTTATATTAAAACTCGAGTTAGCTTTGGCTAATACGCCCGAGAGTTAATATAGATGTGATATTGACCTATCTTTCCAACTATTGGAAGAAATGCATATAGTTGACTCGATCCAACCGAGTAACTATGAATACTCAATCTAATTGAGTTTGTATTCACCCATGCGTTGATAGACGGGACCAAGATTGTCCCTCCGTACCCTACCAAGATAATATGTATTGCTCTGCTTTGGCAGATTCAACAATACATGTGATCGAGGTAGTGATAGGTATCACGGCACGGTTAGGCATTAGAGTTAAGTCGATTGAGATCTAATCTAATCGAGAAGGGATGCATCTTGTGCACGACTTAGATCTAATCTAATCGCAAGGGTGCATCATGTGCACGACTTAGATCTAATCTAATCGTTAGGCACTAATTAATTAACTACTTATTAAATATGCATCACATACACAAGCAATTAATTAATCTATTTGTGATTTAGTCATGGCCCTACTACGATCTTCTCAAGCCAATGAGAAGATCGATTAGTCAACCTAGGGTCAACAGCTTCTTCAAGCTACTCCCTTTGACCACCTTGTGTTGCTCGTGCCCGCCTCGGAACTCCGTCTCGTGTGGACCCTCCACCGCTCCAATTTGTACATTACAATTTGAAACTCGAGTTACATTCGAGTCTAAATCTAATTTACAACAAGAAAATAAGAGAAGGCACGACGCGCAGGTCGCGAATATAATACAACACTCGCAAACACATAACGGCACGCAGGCCGTATTAAGAATTACAACACAACCAATCATATTGGGCCTTGGGCCATGACTATCAAAAATTAATATATAATTCAAAATTATATATTTTTCATAATTTTCTATAATTTTAAAATTAATTTTTACAATTTTACGAATAAAATTTCCCGGCGGTCCCGTTTAGCGGTTTCGGGCGCAATCGCGGAACGGATCCCCTTGCGGAGCCCAGGGGCATCGCCCTACCCGCGATCTAATCATCGCGAGGGTTCCTTTGCGATCCAACAGCGCCTAAACCCGCTGTCCCAAAACGATTTGGATCGAGACATTGCCGTTTCGGAAAAATCTTCCCGGCGGGTTCGTTTTTAGCGATTTCGGGTGCGATCGCGGAGCAAATCCCCTTGCGGGGTTAGGGGCAGTACCCCTACCCACGATCTAACCATCGTGAGTTGCTCCTTTGTGATCTAATGGCACCCAAGCCTACTGTCCCAAATGGATTTGGGGCAAAACGAAGCCGGTTTTGAAAGATCTTTCCGGTAGCCGAAGCCTACAAGTGCCGAGACACTTGTGCTTCGCTTCTACGGAAAAATTACCCATAAAATCATAAAAAACTAATTTTTACAGAAAATCACAGAAGGTTTTATTTTTCATAAAAATAAAAACAAACTCGTACAAGCCTTGCACGTGGCTCTGATACCACTGTTGGGTTCTTCGGGCCGCGAAAACCACTTTTCGCGTCGCGGAAACCCCGAATCGCCCAAGCCACGGATCTCGTGCAAGGAAAACCAAACGAAAAATACGAGTACGAGTTTCA
The DNA here is from genome assembly GCF_018446385.1 of Zingiber officinale. Taxonomy (NCBI): domain Eukaryota; kingdom Viridiplantae; phylum Streptophyta; class Magnoliopsida; order Zingiberales; family Zingiberaceae; genus Zingiber; species Zingiber officinale. The sequence continues at coordinate 68,816,621 of NC_055992.1, forward strand.
TAATTTTAGATCTACTCCTAGATCTATATGTTAAGAGTTTACCCTTGAAGCATGCCCTTCGTTTAGTCCCGCTCGTCCAAGGAAGCGTTGGATCTCGAGAGTGTCAATGTAGACACTCCTCTAGTGATATCCACACGAACAAGGAGTGGTCTTCTACCGCTCAAAGATGGAGAAGAGAGCCCAAGTGTGCTAGCACTTTTCTAGAGCTCTCGGATGGGAACAAAAAGGAGAAAAGAGAGAAATAGAAGAGAGAATCACATACACTCCTTTAGTACCCTCCTTTATGACCTTCACTTTCCCTTGTGCTCTTGGAAACAACTCAACATCTTCTCCTCACCATGATAGCCACGACCACAGCAACTCAAGAGGAGAGGAGAACCCAAGGAAGAAGAAGGAATAATGACACCACATCAATACCCAAAACAAAAACCTCCACACCATCTAATGTGTGGCCGGCCACACCATAAAGCCCCTCATTAATGTGGTCGGCCACATTAAAACCAATTGGATGTGTAACCTCCAATGAGGTGGCATACCATTATGAGGTTTTGATGTGGCTAATGATGTGGCTAGGTTGGTCATGCCAAGTAGGATGAGTCAACCTTCATGATGATGTGGCAAGACATCAAGTCAAACTTGATGTTTCAACTTCCATTTGGTCAAGTCAAACTTGACCAATTCTCTTCCTTGTTGAGTTAAATCCAACCTTTGATTCAAGTCAATTTTAATTTAATGAATCTAATTCATTAATATAAATTGACCCAATGAATCAAATTTAAATTAGACTCATTCAACATTTGAATCTAATTGAGTCTAACTCAATAAGTCTAATTTTGAATCCAATCTTTGGTGCATCATATGAACCTAATCCAATTGGTTCATCATATGAACCTAATCTCCATCCACATGTTCTTTGTGTGTGACCCAATAGGTTCTTGTAACGTTGGCAATGTTTCTAAACTCTTTTAGAAACATAAGCAATGAGCGGCATCTAGCAATACATCATTGCTACCCAAGTTACAAGAAATGTTAAGATCCAACATCACCTTGTGACTACTAATTGTGACTCCTCACAATATGTGACATTGTCCTTCTATCCTAGACATCTAGATTGATCATTATGAGGCATAGACCGTTTCATCCTCTAATCAATCTAAATCTTGAACTCCAAGTAGACTCACTCGATCAAATGAGCTCAACATCTAATGTTGACTCATTTGGGCATGGCCATGCACTTAGTGGTCTCACTCTATCAAGAATATTGATGTCGCTCCCGTCATATGGGAGGGATAGATCCCATCTACATCACTCACATCCCTCTGCATAATTTGTTATATACCCGGTAATCGCCTTTATAGTCCACCCAGTTACGGGTGACGTTTGACGAAACCAAAGTACATAACTCCTTATGTAGGGATCAATGGTGACTTCAGGTCAAAGGACTAATAGTCATACTAATAGCCACATGAGAAAGTATATGACACTCATATAACGATCCATGATACTTTCTCATGGCGGGTCATTCAGTATACATTCTCTAATGCATACCCATGTGTCAGCTTGATATCTCTATATCCATGACTTGTGAGATCAAGTCATCAAGCTGACCTACATGCTAGTCTTATTGCATTAACATTGTCCTTGAATGTTAATACTCGACTAGGAATGATTTAGAGTAGTGTTCCCTATATCATCTCACTATCGATTCAACTAATCGATTGATATAGGTATGAACGTTCTACTCAAGGACGTTACTATACTTATTTTATCTAACACTAATACAAATAAGCATAATAACCAAAAACCAAAAACCAAAAACCAATGCCTTTATTAAGAATTTGATATACATGAGTCCATACAATCATCAAATGATTGGCTCTAGGGCTCTAACTAACATTAAAGAGTGTACAAATTATCAACCAATGTACCAGAACAGATAACCACCCTATTTTTCTTGACAACTACTTTGTCATCAAAAGAAACAAAATATCCATCCATAAATAATTTAGAAACTGAAATCAAGTTCTTTCTAAAACATGGTACGTAAAGTCAATTTCTCAAAATTAATGTTTTATTCCTATCAAAAGATAAATAAACATCTCCCACTACAACACCCGCCACTCTCGTAGCATTGACCATGTAGATGGTGATTTCCCTTTCATGTAGTCGTCGGGTTTCCTGGAACCCCTGCAATGAATTGCAGACATGATCAGTGGATCCCGTATCTACACACCAGGTATTGGTAGATAACACCGCTAAACATGTTTCAATAACTAATGAATGAGATATACCTTTATTGTTCTCCTTTCTACGAGGACAATCCACCTTCCAATGTCCAGACTGCTTGCATGTGAAGCACTTGCCCTTCGGCTTCTTCACACCTGCTTGCAGTCTAGTCCCTTAAGGTCGAATCACTTTCTTTGTTGAACCAACTTGTTTCTTTTTCTTCTTCCTGCCTTTCGGCTTAGAAGCAGAAACGTTTTCAGCGATGTGAATTTGAGAACTTTGACGAAATAGCTCTTCTACTGCTTAGAGTTCTATCAGAAGTTCCGCCAACGAATAAGTCACTATAACAAAAATAGATTTTCACAGCTTGCTATTAATAGCGCGCATTAAAAGCACACCGTTAATAGTATTATTAACGGCGTGCATATTGATGCGCGCTGTTAATAGTATAAACTTAAAGAAGGGAAAAAATTACGTCTAGATATTAACGGCGCACATTATAAGTATGTCGTTAATACTATAAATATTTCATAACAATAACGACATGCAAAAATAGGCACGCTGTGAATACTTTTTAAAATTATTAACGGCATGCAGCATGCTGCGATTAGTTTAAAAAAAATAATAAAAAAAATTATTATTTACGACCATGATTAAAAGGAATGTGTTTTGACCAAGCATGTTTTGACCAACTTTAATTTTTTTTTAAATTATAGATTAAAAGAAAGTTATCTTTAAAAAAATAAATTAAACAAAAATATGTAAATAATAAAAAAAAATACATCCAACCCCGAAAGTCGATCAATAATAAACGTGGTTAAAAAAAATAAGTAAAGAAAAACTTAAAGTAAGTAATTAAATAAAAATGCAATAAGTAAAAAAACACAATTAATATAAAAAAAACGCTAGGTTAAAAACATAAACCGGATCAAAGCCGCCGAAGCCATCACCGCTTCCTCTCCCACTACAGGAAAATCGATCTATTGTGGCATTATCTTAATGACACTTATTTCTAAGTGTCATAATAAATACCTTATAATGACATTTATCTAAAAATAATAAAAAATAAAATAAATTATCATGTTAGATCCTTTATCTTGACATTTCTAATAAATGTCATTATTAATCCATTAATAATTAGTTTAATCTATTAATAATTAGCCTTAGCAAAAATTCAAACCCTCGTCCGCACTTGTCACACCCTCCACACTTTTCCCTACAGCGCCGAAAAACTTCTCACGCTGCACATCTTGTTTTTGCACATTGCTGAGGTTCTTTCTCAAGCCAGCATGCCATCACATTTCTTTCTCACATCGCACGCCCTGTAAGATATCGAAAAATTTAAATAATAAGGTTATTTGGGAAATAGCCTTATAAAATTTGTCCAGAATTTTTAGAAATTTTCTAGGAATTTTTTCGGTGCTCGACGAATTGACGGCGCGGATAAAGCCTGTTTGGAATACCCGTTTAAGTGAGGAAATGTTTTATTTATATAATCCTTTTTCCTTATTTTCTTTCCCAAACGCCGAACCTCTCTTCCCCAACCCCTCGCGACCCCTCGGGCTCTCTCGCGGATGATCGACGCCGACCAGAACAAGGCTTCAGCTCCGGTGATCTTTTCTCTGCCGGCATCGACCCTTAAGCTCAGATCCAGCCGAAGCCCTTCTGCTTCTCACTCCGATCTCTCTCTTCTCTCACGCGGAAGATTTGACGCACCCGACGCCAACAGAGGGCGACTGCTTTCCGATGATCTGGGCCTCTTCGCGTCGCTTGAGGATCGTCTTCGGATTCTTGAAGGTGCTGACGCTGTCCAAGCTCTTCCAATGGAACGATACCTTCCTCGGTCGGTTCTTATGCGTGAGTGACGATGGCTAGGGCACGATGGAGGGCTTGGTTTTGGTTGTTTCCGACTGATTGACCCTTCGTTTCCTCCTTCTTGAGCTGTTCACATAACGATCCGTGGCTCCTCAAAGTGGATCGGATTGGGCGATACCTTCTGGAGACAACCGATTGAGGTAAGCTTAGGTCTTCTTCTCTGTTACCGATCCTCATCTTCTTTTCGGTTGAATTAGGTTACAGATTTGGAGATGTTGGTATCAAGGAGGTGTTCTTGAGCTGCCGGGCAGAGGCTAGAAGGATGGTTAATTGATCAATGATCTCCCTGCTTGACCTCCTGTTGTGATCCGATTGATTCCAATGAGGTTTAGTGTTGTGGATCAACAAGCACGACTATGAGGTGAGGTTCTGTGTACTGTTGGTGTTCTTGGTTCTGCTCTACTTGTTCCAGCATCAACAGTAGCTGTGATTTGAGGTCAGGTGTAGGAATTAGGGTAATTGGATTTCCAGATCAGTTAGTATGATTGCTATATCATTAGTTGATACATGTTGTAATTAGTTGTTGATTGTGTGTAGATTTATTTAGTTTAGAATTAATCTAATGGATAAAAGTTCATCTCCTCTTAGGTTTATGTATATCCTAATTCTCCCATGTTTCTACCTCTTTTTCTAACAATTAGGATAAGAGTTCTATGATAGAGTTCTAGGTTTTCCATACTTTATTTTCTTCATCTTTTTTTTTTTAAATTTATTTTTTGTTTTGTTCTATGATAGAGTTCTAGGTTTAGTATGTATATTATCTTGATGACATATTAAACGTTTTCTTTCAACTTAGGTTCCTGCAATCTCTATGATTCATTTGCAATCTAGTTTATTGAACTATCTCTCTTATAACAATAGCAAATTTGTTTGGCACAGGCCGAAGAATGATCATATTTATATACTGTTATCCATAAAAAAATTTAACTTTGTGGCAATTACATGATGGAAGGGCATAATACCAAAGAAAAACTTTGTCAGTTACCTCTACCTATTAAAATATAATGATAGGTTTTTTTCAAGTTTTGTAATTACAAGTTTTGTAAAACTTGTGTGAATAATACATTATATTTATTTGTTTAAAATATAATGATGTAGGAATCAATTTTTTATATGTGATTTTCTTTCTTGGTAATCAAAAAGTTAACTTGCATGTTTGATTGTTTTCCGCACAGTAGTGTTTGGTCTTCCATTGTGATGGCGTCTGAGTGTTGGCTTGGTCTCTGTTGGCTTGCTACATATCTAGAAAGCTCCATGATTTGTGATAATGTAGTTCTTCTCAACGAGCATATCTGAGATGGAACTTCCATGTTACTTGCTTTTCCGAGTTTGATTTGCTGCTACAAGATCGGAAAGATATTATGTAGTTGTTGTTCCTTCTGGTCGAACAGTTTCACTTTCCCGTCTTAGTTTCTTGTATGTTCTTTGTTAAATAATTACATGGATTTAATTCTTATCGGTAACAGTTGAAGCGTATCCAATTTGGATTTTCCAGCTCAAAATATCAGTAGATTTGTTGTGGTAGTGCCTTAATAGGATTTGAGACTTCTCCATTTAGGTAGGTTATACTCATTTGACTCACATTATGGTAATTATTTTTAATTTTCTATAATTTAAGTAATAAGTAATGATATATGTATCTTTTGAATTGTGCTGTAATGATTTTGTATATATTTCTATATTTAAGGAAAAGACAAGTCCGGTAGATACAAAAATTACAAGATCGCAATTTTGGATTGAAGGTCACAAGAAAAAAAATGGGGATCCTAGTACTCAAGCTGTTGGAGAGAAAATAGTAAGCATGTCCACTCATTTTAGATTTCTTTAGTATTTTATTCCACTGATCTTGTTTTTCATAAGAATTTATACATAAGATCTCAATTTATACAGCCTAAAATGTTTTTTCTATACCTCCTTGTACATGTGTTCAAGTTGTTTTTTACTTGTGAGTTGGTACATGTGTTCAATTTCAGGTGGACCTAATTCGACCAAATGATGAAATGCAGTTTCTCGATGATGCAATAGGAAGCACGGTCACATGGTTATATAAATTTATAGTATTGTGTGATTGATACATATTATACTAATTTGTTTGGATTGTAAGTTGAATTGTTGTTACGTAATTGCTAGCTTGTTAGAGATTTCATATATTGTTTTAGATGTTTTGAGTTTTTGTGGTATAATGAAACGCTATGACTTTTATTAATTTTGTATGGATTTGATTTGCACTAAATTTATTGTAAAATTTTAATTTATTATTTTCGTCAAATTATTTTTTTAATATAGTTAAGACCATCAACAGCATACATTTGCGCACTGTCGATAGTATTTTTCACAACGTGCAAAGCACGCCGTTGATACTATTATTCGCGGTGTGCTTTGCGCGCTACGGAAAATACTATCCGCAGCGCGCAAAGCACGCCACGGATAATAGTATCCGTGGCGTGCTTTGCGCGCTGTGGAAAATACTATTCGCAGCGTGCAAAAGCACGCCGCGAATAATTTATGACTTTCAACAGCTTTTAATTGTGCGGCGCGCAATGCGCGCTGCGAAAAGTGAATTTGTGTGCTGCGAAAAGCCCCTCACGGGTGTCCCCTCAGTCATGGTGGTCGTCATCAAGTTTCTCATGGCCTCCTGCTTGGCTGCCAGATTCTGGAGTCTGAAGAGTTCTTTGAGATTGTACATCATATCATAGGCAGTAGGAATGACTTGATGCTGATGTTGCAGCACATTTGGCATAAAAGTCAAAATATAACACCGCGCCATCTCATCTGCCTTTACCCATTTCCTATGTCTGTCAATCTCCTTTTCACTAAAATCGCTATTAGGCACATTAGGACAAACCTCAAAATGTATGAACTTATATCCTTCAGCAGTTAAGACAATGTCCAAGTTTCGTTTCCAATCAATATAATTAGGACCAGTAAGTTTATTTACTTTTAAAATAACAGCAAGAGCATTGAAAATCATTTTTAAATCCTGAGAATCACAAAATAAAATATTTGGTCAAAACTTTAGAATTTAAAATAATATTGATTCCTCGAACAATATAATTTAAATTCGCCAACACCTCAAAATACCTTGAATTTCGTATGCCACGATAGTGTGGATGTATACTAATTCAAACATTTGTAAGAGGTGATTTTACCCATTAATTTTATTATCTTGTCAACCTAACTTTATGACAAATAAAATTAATAGTTGGTTTGTCTTCGATCACACAAATAATAGCAGTGACTCCGTGGGAAGGATACTATTAAATGCGCCTAAGTGTATATACCATTACTTGATACTTAGTCAATTAATTAGAATTGTGTCCCTTCAAATGAAGAAGATCACACAAACCTAAATAATTTCCTATAATCATCCATAGATGATGTTTGATCTAGTGATCCGTAAACAAACTCATCCGATGTGGAGGAAGGCACTTAAAGCCAACGCGCAAGTTTGTATGCATCACTTACAAACCAGTAATGGAGACCGTGGAAGTTATTTGAATAATTCCTCTCCCACTTAGTTATTCCTCTCCCACACATCACACATGCACACAAGCACACAAGCACACAAATATAGCATATAAAGGCAATAAATATGAAAATAAATTTCCAAATATTATGGCATCATCCATCATTGTCCTCCGTATGCTACCAACCCTAGCAACCGCCAACCCTAGCCAGGTGAGGAGGAGAAAACCTAGCCGCTGGCCCTAGGGTTTATGTCGTCACGTCTATCTTGCTTCCTTCTTCATCGCGCCTCTGGTCCATAAGGTAGCACCACGCATAGCAAACCAGAATAATAAAAATAAAAAATTACATTTATCGATCATATATTCCACGAAGGAATATACATGTAATCTAAATCGAACAAAATGTAAAATAAAATAATACAGCTCCAGTTGTTTTTTATAATTACAATCATGCACACATAAAATACCATCGACATGCCCGAGGGTTCAAATCACATACAAACATAATAGGTCATAATAGTTAGAACTAGGATGCCTGCAACCACAGAGTTAATCTATTTTCCATATCCTACTATTATCCTGTCTAAATTATATATGAGCGGTGCATAATTTAACTGAAAACCAAACACACAGAGGTAAAAAACTCGCTCTGATACCACTTGTTGGCGCTGGAAATTCCGTTCTGTGTAAATCCCCTGTACAAAAATTTGTACAAGCACAGAACTTTTCCTAGCAACCCACATGCTCGATTAGACATGTGTTTGATCAATTAAGCAAGTTCTTGATTGATCAAAGCGCACCTTGATCGAAGCACAATATTGCTAACCTCTTGTATTGGTATTCAAAATCGATATCCAAAATCGACACGAAGAAAACAAACCAATTACGCAACGGAATTAAAGAACTAGTTGTACCTTTCTTCGTAGCTAAAGACCTCTTGATCTTCTGTCGTATTCCACTCCTCTTCTTGGACGTCGTGTGGGCGACGATCTACCAAGACAAGACACCCAAACCTTTTCTTCCTTTCCAAGCCACCTACCACTAAAGAATGCAAAGCAAGAGGGGTGCCTCCTTCTTCTTCTCTTCCTCCAAACCGCGGGCCGCCTAGGTGCTCCTTCTCTTCTTCCTCTTCTCCTCCAAGCCCCGACCACCAAGGGAAGATGGGGTGCCAACCCTAGAGGGAAGAAAGGGAAGAAGAAAGGGTATGTGGGGCGCCGGCCCCACAGGAAAGAAAAGGAGAAAATAAGAGAGGAGGGGCACCGACCACAAGAGAATAGAAGAGAATTCTTAGGTTAGTTTTTGGGCACCACCCCTCTCTTCTTTTATAATCTTTACTGGCGGCTAAAAAGGAAAGATTTTAACAAAATTTTATTTTAAATAAAATCTCCCTTTTTATTCCTATTGCGGTCGACCCCTTGCTTGGGCACCAAGCAAGGTTTGGTCGACCCTTATCTTGGGCACCAAGCAAGGCTTGGTCGGGCCCTTACTTGGGCACCAAGCAAGGATGTGGCCGACCCCTTTCTTGGGTAGGAAGCAAAATCAAAATGGGTGAATGTGAGGTGTATAGAGGCTACAACAGAGACCGAGAGGAGGAATTGGTTTTGACCTCCTGGTGGACTTGAGCTTCCTGTGTTCGACCTAAACACCCAACTCAAGTTCATCAATAATAACTGATACCATTAAAGGGTCATTATTGAACTACCACACCAATCCCATATTACAATATGGGCTCCTACTTATCATTAGTGTGTTACTCTCCCTATGTTTAAGATATCGTATGCCCGTTAATTAAATGAGTTACTGACAATTAATTTAATTAACATCTGACTCCAAGAGTAGTACCACTCAACTTTATTATCATGCCGGACGAAGTCCACCTGCAGGGTTTACATGATAATCCTTATGAGCTCCTCAAGGGACATCATCAACCTAAGTAAATAGGACACAGTTTCCTTTTATAATCAACAACAAACCATATAAATGGTACTATCTCCCAACTTATCGGGCCTATTGATTTAACGAATAAATATCACCCATTGACAAGTTAAAGAAATAAATACTAAGTAGCAAAAGTGCAAGAAGAACAATAGCAAAAGTGCAAGAAAGTAGGACTTCAGATGTAAATATTTGCGTACCTTGCTAGCGGAGAGAATTTCTCTTTTTATACCACCTCACATAACCTTCGCGATCGTGAGGTGGTCCCCAATTTATTAGAGTTTGTTAGGTGATGAAAGTGTAACGACCACCCTTCTTACTACTACTACTACTACTCTCTAAGGATGACCGTTACTTAACTACTAACTCTACTTAACCGGTATGATTGAAACCACGAAGAGTCTTTACCGAAAAATTTTGGCAGAGTCTCCCCTATACCGGTGACCATAAACCAATATACAAACATAGTATACATCAGCCACAGGCGACTGGAACATTTATCAAACACCCACGCAGTTAAATAAGTATCGAACACACAAATATCTACTTACTAAACTGAACTCATCCTACATGCAACCTAGAACAAGAATAAACTCGAATGACACGGGGTTTAAAGTACAGTCTCAAATGTTTACAATAACTAAAATGCGGAAACTAAAAAAAATAAGAAAGAAGACTAAAGGAACTCCTTTCTAGTCCCAAGACTTCCATAGTCCTTGCATCACACATCATCCGCGCCACCTTGTCGCCTTTCTTTGCTAAATCTTTTCCTTTCCTGTATCTGCAGTAAGAGGAAATGTAATATATAAGCCAAAATGCTTAGAAAGCGCTATCTAACTCACAAAAACTCGACATGCATGTGAATATACTGAAATCTAAAACTGAATGCTCAAAAGGGAAACTACTCATGCTCATCTACTAGTAAAAGAAACATACTAGAAGGCTAAACATGTAAGGCAAATCTATACAATCATGCTAGCATAGGGAACTAAACTTACTGAATTCTAAACACCTTCTGAATCTTATTTCTCTTGCTTAAAGACTTATTCTTTTATTTCACTTGTTTAAAACTTCTTCTTTAATACTTTTATACTTACGTGAAACTTATTTTACTTGTTCAAAAGCTTATACTTATAATACTTCAAAATAGTAATCAACGTCTCTTGGGCCCAGGCGTAGTATCATCTTATGCGCGTTCCCTAATAGGTTGGGGTAGCGAGCCACCAATCCTAAAAGAGCAGACCTTGGTCTACCAGGGCCAAGACCTCGGAATTGGACACCTAGATTTGTTTAACGACAACCTTGGAAGTCGGGTACTAGCCTCTTATAAAAGTAAAATACTTATTATCTTGTATTTACTTCTTCTTTAAATACCTTGGCATTTTAATAAGCACCTTGTGTGCCAAAATCCCTAAAGTCTTGACTTTGGGATCTACTTAAGGCCTTGGACTTTTTCTTTCTTTTCTTTATCTTTCTTATACTTTTCTTAAACTCAAAGTACTGATAGGGAACTCAAAATCTATAACTGAAATGCTTAATGAAAAATCTACACTGCAATGCATATTAAAAATCTGCACTGCACTACTTAACAAAAATCTGCATCGCTCAACTTAATAAAAATATGCACTACTCTTCTTAATAAAAATCTGCACATACTCACATTACAGCGATTAAAAAAAAACTACTCGTGCTTATAAAATAAACAAGAAAAAATGAAATTTTCAATGCTACTAAACAGGGCTGATCATGTTTATTAAATAGCAAGAAAGCTAACACTATGTTCCAGGATTTAGAGCTGTTCGTGCCCACTACCTAGCACAAACAAAACTAAAACCTACTGAAGCTTGAAACCTATGTAAAACTTAATCTTACTTTACTTGCAATTACCCATAAGTCTCTAAAAGAAACTAATAGGGAACCCAACTACTTAAATAATATCACTTTCCTAGTTTGGATAACTATCCAGAAAAGAGGATATTTTATCATCTCACTTGAACCTTTCCATATCCTTATTCAGTAGACATGAACCACACATATCATATTTTGCACCCAACTTATAAGAATGCTGGTAAGAAACAACTAAATGCTTGCATGCATGGGGGAGAGCTACAGGAAGAGAATTCAGGACCTATACATTTATCAATGAGAGGTTAACAAGAATTAAACTAACCTGGAAAACCTAAATCCCATCAAACTCATGTTAAGTGTATTTAATACTGAAGCTCCACTGCTAAACCATAGTGGTTAGAAGAAAACCGAATTCTGTACCTTGCACTTATTTGAAACCAGTTCTACAACTAGCACCTAATTTCCCTCACTGAAGTATAAGAGCACCACAAAAATATATTCCAACATGAAACTCAAATTATAAGGCTGAAGGGGCTGATCTACATGCCTAGTTCATACATTTTAATTCCTTCCCTTAAGATTCTCGATCGTAAGCTTCTAAACAACATTCTTTGCAACATGCTTAACTAATAGCAGATGGGAACATACACTATTTATTGATATTATAGTAAAATATCTTGTGTTTCCATCATAGATTAAAAATTCATAATGTGGCACCCAAAAGTGGATGGCATGCACTCTTATGAATAGAAATCAGACTCTCGTCTTCAAGAAAACCTTACACAAGTAAGCTTCTTAGTTCTACTTCCTCTTTCCCTTCTTCTTTAATTGGTGCCCACCCGTACCAATTCAAATTGACACTCAATTCAACGATCACAGCCAAAACAGTACTGCTTTTGGCAAGCCACTAATATTCAGGCCAAAATGATATATTAAGCCTTGGCTTCGGTAAACAAAAGGAACAGGTGAAGACAGGAATCGTGCCAATATAAATCGATATCGAGATCATAAGATTATTATGCAGCTAGTCATTCGTAACCCTAACACTAAACCACTTCTCAAACAAACAACTAAAGTGTTAGGACGACGTGCTTCGAGAGAAAACCTTCTTTACAGAATGCTTCGAAAACCAAAGAAAGACTCAAGAATCCGAAACCTCAATTCACCACAGCAATCTTCAAAATCAACTAGTTCCAAATTCTTAATTCACGGCAACAAGGATAGAAAATCTCGAAACTACTCTTACCGCAGGTGAGTAGCTATTTACCAAGATTCTTGAATTCAAACCGAAGGAGAAAACCTCTAGGGTTCCGGTGGCTTGCGATTTTAGCTTCCTCTTCGTGCTCACAGCCTTCTTCTTGATGAGGGGAGCTTGAGTCCAAGAAGAGCTCGCGGAAGAATCCCCTTTGGCTGGAGACGAAGCTAGGTCTTCATTTTCGTTCTCGCTCGTGCAGAAACGGCTCACGCGAGAGGTGAGGAGAAAGGTTCGGAATAATACCTAAGTTAATTTTTCTTATACTAGGGTTTTTATTATCAACTATAACTTAAATATATTCCGCTCCTTCCTAAATTAGCAAAGCCCACTGGCACAGTTGGTTGGCTGTGTTCTGCTTAATGCACTGCTCGCGGGTTCGAAACTCGGCTGCAACCATTTTTTCCTTCCTATTTATTTCCTATTCATTAACTACTGCTTAAATAGAATATTTCTCCTTCTTTAATAAGAAACACCCGCTGGAACAGTTGGCTAGCTGGATTCGGTTAAGGCTCAGTTCAGGTCCGAGGTCCACGGTTCGAATCTCGACTTGAACATTTTTTTGTCAAAACTTCCTTCGTTTAGTAAAAATACCAAACGACCTCCAAAAATTACATAAAAATACTCTAAAAATTTCTAGAATTTTTCTATAGCATTTTTAAATATTTTTAAATTACTTTTGGGACTCGAAAGGGAGAAATTTGGGTTGTTACAATTCCCCATACCTAATAAAAAGTTCATCCTCGAACTTAGACTAATCCTGGATACCTTTGTCTTATACTGTCCTTTACTAGTGGTACTTCTTTGCTTCTTAGTCTCTTAACTTTTCTGTCCATCATCACCTATATCGCATTTGTACCCATTAGTGGTTCTTGAAAGACTTGTTATAAAGTCTCTGGAGACCATAGGTGCATTAGTCACACCAAATGGCATGACTACAAATTCGTAGTGTCCATATCTGGTCCTGGAAACTATTCTGAGTGTTTCACTTCTATTCACTTCCAACTGATGGTATCCAAAGCGCAGGTCTGTTTTAGAGAACACTATTGCCCTCTTTAGCTGATCAAATAGATCTTTTATTTTGAAAAGAGGGTACTTGTCCTTAACTGTTACTTTGCTCAGTGCTCTAAAATCTATGCACATCCGCATAGATCCTGCTTGGGTCTTTCTTATTATCATTGTCCTTCTAGTTCTAATTACTTAACTAGGTTTCCTGACTCCCCATTGTCTTGTCCTCTATCTTGACGTCTAGTTATGCCAAGAAAAAGACTTGATATCTTCTCTATCCTTTCTAAACATTCTTATGTATATGTATAAAAGAGAAACAAAACTTCTTTCTTACTAAAGCGCATATAAGCAATTACTCCATACTGCAAATAATAAAGAAAGCATAAAAGGAAAAACTTAAATACTTTCTTACTTGAAGACGACAAGGATGGTACTGATGTGTGATGCTGGAGAATGGGGACTGCTCTGATACCAACTGAAACGACCACCTTTCTTACTACTACTACTACTCTCTAAGGATGACCATTACTTAACTACTAACTCTACTTAACCGGTATGATTGAAAACACGAAGAGTCTTTACCGAAAAATTTCGGCAGAGTCTCCCCTGTACCGGTGACCATAAATCGAGATACAAACATAGTATACATCTGCCACATGCGGCTGGAACATTTATCAAACACCTACACAGTTAAATAAGTATCAAACACACAAATATCTACTTACTAAACTGAACTCATCCTACATGTAACCTAGAACAAGAATAAACTCGAATGACATGGGGTGTAAAGTACAGTCTCAAATGTTTACTATAACAAAAATGCGGAAACTAAAAAAAATAGGAAAGAAGACTAAAGGAACTCCTTTCTAGTCCCAAGACTTCCATAGTCCTGGCATCACACATCATCCGCGCCACCTTGTCGCCTTCCTTTGCTAAATCTTTTCCTTTCCTGTATTTGTAGTAAGAGGAAATGCAATCTATAAACCAAAATGCTTAGTAAGCGCTATCTAAATCACAAAAACTCGACATGCATGTGAATATACTGAAATCTAAAACTGAATGCTCAAAAGGGAAACTACTCATGCTCATCTACTAGTAAAAGAAACATACTGGAAGGCTAAACTATTAGTTAGTGCCCTAGAGCCAATAATTCGATGATTGTATTATGGACTTATTGTATCATATTCATATTTATATAAATAAAGGCATGTGTTTTGGTTATTATACTTACTTGTATTGGTGCCAAATAAACTAAGTATAATAGCGTCCTTGAGTAGAAGGTTCTCACCTATATCAATCGGTTAGTTGAACCGATAGTGAGAAGATATAGGGAACACTACTCTTAATCATTCCTAGTCGAGTATTAACATTCAGGGACAATGTTAATGTAATAAGACTAGCATGTAGGTGAACTCGATGACTTGATCTCAAAAGTCATGGATATAGAGATATCAAGTTGACACATGGGTATGCATTGGAGAATGTATATTGAATGACCCGCCATGAGAAAATATCATGGATCGTTATATCAGTGTCATATACTTTCTCATGTGGATATTAGTATGACTACTAGTCCTTAGACCTGAAGTCACCATAGATCCCTACATAAGGAGTTATGTACTTTGGTTTCGTCAAACGTCACCCGTAACTGGGTGGACTATAAAGGCGATTACTGGGTATGTAACGAATTATGTAGAGGGATGTGAGTGAAGTAGATGGGATCTATCCCTCCTATATGACGGGAGAGACATCGATATTCTTGATAGAGTGAGACCACAAAGTGCATGGCCATGCCCAAATGAGTCAATATGAGATATTGAGCTTATTTGATTTAGTCAGTCTACTTGGAGTTCAAGATTTAGATTGATTAGAGGATGACACGGTCTATGCCTCACATTGATCAATCTAGATGTCTAGGATAGAAGTTCACTTGTCATATATTGTGAGGAGTCACAATTAGTAGTCACAAGGTGATGTTGGATCTCAACATTCTTGTAACTTGGGTAGTAATGATGTGTTGCTAGATACCGCTCATTACTTATGCTCCTAAATGGGTTTAGGGGCATTGCCAACGTTACAAGATCCTATAGGGTCACACACTAAGGACAATTAGATGGAGATTAGGTTCATATGATGAACCAAGAGGATTAGATTTATTTGATGAATCAAATTGGATTATGAGTAATCCTAATTGGGCTAATTGAGTTGGGCTCAAGTTGATTCATGTGTTCAATGAGTCTAATTTACATTATGACTCATTGAATCAATTTAATTAAATGAATTAGATTCATTATATTAAATTGGCTTGAATTAAATGGTTGGATTAGATCAACCATGAGAGAGATTAAGTTAAGTTTGACTTGACTTGAGAGGAAGATGAAGAGTCAAGTTTGACTTGACTTTATGCCACCTCATTGGTGAGTTGGCATTAAGTGCCCAAGGATGAGGTGCCACATCATCATGTTTAGCACATGTGTGTGCCACCTCATGGAGGTTACAAATCTCTTAATGGCCACACTTAATGCAAAAATGGGGGTTACAATTTGGGAAAGTGGCCGGCCACTTTTGTTGTGAATGAGAATTCATTTTCTCATTCAAGGCAATTCACTTCATCCTCCTCCTCAAGCTCTCCCTCTCCCTCTCTTCCTCTACCATTGTCGAGACCCTTTGGAGTGCTAGCACACTCTAAGGCTCTCACTACATTAAGTTGTTCGTGTGGATACGTATAGAGAGTTGTCTACGTTGACAACTTCGAGATCCGGCACCATTTGGACGAGCGAGAACACGAAGGGCTTCGCTTCTAAGGTATAACCTTTTTCCCTTGTAGATCTAAGTGTAGATCTAGGTAAACTTGTACTCATAGTTTTTCTAAATTTTTCTTTTCACGGATCCGTTGACTAGGGAGTTTCGGGGTTTCCGCGACGCGAAAAAGCGGTTTTCGCGGCCTGAAAAACCCAACAGTGGTATCAGAGCCACGTGCGAAGATGAATACTAGTTTATTTTGGTTTTTATGAAAAATAAACATTCTGTGAATTTCTGTAATTTTATGTTTTTAATGGTTTTTATGAGTATTTTTCTCAAAGAAGCGAAGCACAAGTGTTTCAACACTTGTAGGCTTTGACTACCGAGAAGAATTTTCCAAAACGGCATAGTTTCACCCCAAAATTTTTGGGACAGCAGGTTAAGGCGCTATTGTATCGCAAAGGAACCCTCGCGATGGTTAAATCGCGGGTAGGGGCGCTGCCCCTGGCCCCGCAAGGGGATTCGTATCGCGATTGCTCCCGAAATTGCTAATTGGGACTGCCGGGAAAAATTTACTCATAAAAATTTGTAAAAATTATGAAAAAATTACAGAAAATTATGAAAATATATAATTTAGAATTATATATTATTTTTGTGATAGTCATCGTCCAAAAATACCCAATATGATTGGATTTGTGTTGTAATTTATAATATGACCTGCGTGCCGTCATGTGTTTGTGTGTGCTATATTTGATACGCGACCTGCGCTTTGTGCCTCCCTATTTATATTCTGGTTGTAAATTATATTTAGACTCGAATATAACTCGAGTTTCAAAATTGTAATGTAAATTTTGAAGCGGTGGAAGGCTCACTCAAGACGAAGTTACGAGAAAGGCGCGAGCAACACAAGGTGGTCAAAAGGAAGGAGCTTGAGAAGTTGTTGACCTTAGGTTGACCATCCGATCTTCTCATTGGCTTGAGAAGATTGTAGTAGGGCCATGACATAGTCACAAAATTTAGTTAATTACTTGTGTATGTGATGCATGCTTAATTAAGTAATTAATTAGTGCCTAACGAATTAGATTAGATCTAAATCGTGCACAAGATGCACCCTATCGATTAGATTAGATCTATATCGAGTATATGATACGCATCATCATTTAGATTAGATCTAAACCACGTCAACTCAAATGTCTACCGTGTCGTGATACCTATCACTACCTTGATCACATGTGTTGCCGAATCTGCCAAAGCAGAGCAACACATATTATCTTGGTAGGGTACGGGGGGACAATCTTGGTTCCGCTTATCAACGCATGGGAGAGTACAAACTCAATTAGATTGAGTATTCCTAGTATACTCGGTTGGATCGAGTACAACTATAGGCATTCTTCCAATGGTTGGAAAGGTAGGACAAAATCACGTTTATATTAATTCTCGGGGGTATTAGCCAAAGCTAACTCGAGTTTTAATATCAATGCGGATCTTGATCCTATAAACAAGAGTTGCATAGAGATGTAATTGGTAATTGTTACCTACCGATCATACTAAGTCTTGGACATATTAGCCAAAGCTAACTGAAGGGTTGGTATGATGTGGATCTTGTCCCACATGAATTATAGAATTCAGTGGGAGCATCATTTAGTTAAAGGCCTAATTAAATGATTAAGAATATGATATTTATTTCTGCATTTATTTCTATTGTAGATTACCATGACGTCGAATACGAACACCTTCTCCCTGCGATCTGTCCTCGAGAAGGACAAGCTTAGCGGAGCAAACTTCCTGGACTGGTATAGGAACCTGAGAATAGTTCTCACTCAGGAACGTAAACTGTACGTTCTGGAGCAGCCCATTCCGGAGGCTCCTCCTGCCAATGTCCCGCGAGCTGACCGAGATGCTTTCAAGAAGCATCAAGATGACGCATTAGATGTGTCTTGTCTAATGCTCACGACCATGATCTCTGAGCTTCAGAAGCAACATGAGTTGATGGGCGTGTAACACCCACGAAATTATAGGATATGTATATGAATATTATTTTTCCTTAGAGCATAGAAATGAAAGGAATAAGAAAAAAAGGGAAAATAAAAACAAACATATAGAATAAGAAGAGGTGAGGTCAAGGATTGAACCTTGAACCTCCCACAATTGATGGAGATAAAGTGATGAATGTTAACCATTAGGATAAGGAGAAATAATTGGATAGAAAGGAATGAAAAATTTAGTTAAAGAAGAAAAGAAAACAAAGAAAAAAGAGCAAGAGAAAACCTAGTTGCTTACCTTCCTTTCCCTCTTGGTTAAGAAAAGGAGCAAGCAAAAGAGGGATTGTCTACTTCCCTCCCTCTCTCTATTTTCGTGGGAATTAAAGGAGTGGGGGAAAAGAGGAGTTGAGGGAATGGATGAGGACATGTTTCATTTGGCTAAGGGATAAATAGGTTAGAGAAGAAAAACAAGGGATTAAATTCTTTTTCTTCTTCCTCCTTCTCCCTTCTTCATTCTTCACCGAACCAAGAAAACTTCCCTCTCCTCATTCCAATAGCTAAGTTAAGTTCTTCTCCAAGAAAGCTAATTCCCGAGAAGAAACCTTCAAGTTCTAGCCCTTACAAGCAAAGGAAACAAAAGGAGGTACAAGAAGAAGAAGCTTCCTCCTTCCTTGACACCTAGAACACTTTTCTCTCTAAGGAAAACCCACAAGCGAAAGAATGTAAGTTCCCCTCACCTGTGGTACAATAGCTCTTGTTGTTCTATGAAGATTCGGTTACATAAAAATCTAAGAAAACAACATGAAGAATTCCAACCAAGATAAAAATCAAAGGAAGGACCTAGGGAATGAAAAGATCTAAATTTGATATGCTCGATATTTTTCTTGTAACATGTATTTTATGATAAGGATTTATATCATGTCTCTATGTTAAAATGTTTGGTAGAACTTAGATTCATGAGTATTCGGCCATGGTAGAACCAAGGGCCTAGGAGAGCTTTAATTTAAAACTAAGCATGCCATGATCTCCCTAAGATAAGATATGAAACTATTATGATATGCCCATGATTGTATGTTAAGTTGAACTCTATTTCATGTCCAAGAAGGTTCGGCCATGTTTAGTTTTGAAGCTTAGGAGAATTTAAAACAAGTCTAAGATGCTCATGACCTCCTTGATGAAATGTTATGAAACTAACTTAATGTTCTTATGTTTGTTGTTGCATGGAAATTAAATTACATGCTCTATAACATTCGACCACATCATGTTTAAGGGATTAGGAAATTTAGAACCTAACTCAACTATGCTCATGTTATTCCTTGAAATATTTGCTATGAAAGTTGTTTAAGGTTCTCATGCTTTTAGGACACTTGAACCTTAGTTTTAAGTCCGATAACTTTCGGCCACATCATGTTTAAGGGCTTAGGAAACTTAGAACCAAACTCAACTATGCTCATGTTATTCCTTGAATTATTTGCTATGAAAGTTGTTTAAGGTTCTCATGCTTTTAAGACACTTGAATCCTAGTTTTAAGCACTACAAGTTTCGGCCACTTCATGATTAAAGGCTTAGGAAACTTAGAACCTAATTTAACTATGCTCATGTTATTCCTTGAAATATTTGCTATGAAAGTTGTTTAAGGTTCTCATGCTTTTAGGACACTTGAACCTTAGTTTTAAGTCCTATAACTTTCGGACACATCATGTTTAAGGACTTAGGAAACTTAGAACCTAACTCAACTATGCTCATGTTATTCCTTGAATTATTTGCTATGAAAGTTGTTTAAGGTTCTCATGCTTTTAGGACACTTGAACCTTAGTTTTAAGTCCTATAACTTTCGGCCACATCATGTTTAAGGGCTTAGGAACCTTAGAACCTAACTCAACTATGCTCATGTTATTCCTTGAAATATTTGCTGTGAAAGTTGTTTAAGGTTCTCATGCTCTTAGGACACTTGAACCTTAGTTTTAAGTCCTATATCTCTAGGCCACCTCATGTTTAAAGGGCCTAAGAAACTTAGAACTTAACCCAACTATGCTCATGTTATTCATTGAATTATTTGCTATGAAAGTTGTTTAAGGTTCTCATGCTTTTAGGACACTTGAACCCTAGTTTTAAGTCCTACAAGTTTCGGCCACATCATGTTTAAGGGCTTAGGAAACTTAGAACCTAACTCAACTATGCTCATGTTATTTCCTTGAAATGTTTGCTATGGAAGTTGTTTAGGGTTCACAAGCTTGAAGGATAATTTTTAACCCAATGTATGCTTGATAAGATTCGGCCATGATAAGTTGTAAGCTTAAGAGACCTAGAACTCTACCTAAACATGCTTATGATGTTTTCCTTATGGTATAGGAAATGATACTTATTTAGGGTTCACATGTTGGTATGGAGTTTTTACCTAAAACCCAATCTATATGTTTCGGCCACTATAAGACATTAGGGTTAGAAATCTAATTATGTTTCCCATGTATCTTATATGCCATGTTTATGAGATTGCTATGCTTCTATGTTTAATTATGCACACTTATGATCTATACATGATGGAAACCCTTATGCTATGCTGTGTGTATTTATGATGAGCTGTGTGCCAAATTTACGCATGATATATGTGATGAGCTGTGTGCCCAAGTTTACATGCTATTTATGATGAGCTGTGTGCCCAAACTATGCATGTATTTATGATGTGCTGTGTGCCCAAAAATTTACATACCATTATGATGAGCTGTGTGGCCAAAATTCTATATGGTATGATATGATAAGAAATACGATGTGCAAGAAATGATAAGAACCATGATATGTATGACATGCTACTTTACTTTATATGGCTTGTACCAAGGGTGGGCTCCATAAGCGCCCCGGGGTCGATGGACTAAGAAATAGGCCTCGTTAGGGATGGGCTCCTAAGTGCCCCTAGGTCGATGGACTAAGAAACGGGCCTAGTTATGTATGCCTTGTAGGGTTCAAGACTTGCTACCTTGGACTTACATAGGACGCGCGCATTTATGTAAGTGGTACAAGCCGGGGACCTAACCATGTTATGATTATGTTTAAATATGTATGAAATAAGCTTTCAAAGGACATGTTACATATATATATATTATTGCATGAATCATGTTTTTAAAAGTCATCTTGCATAACACATTATGATTATGTTACGATATACCATGATGCCTATGATTATGTTATGTTATGTTAGGATGAACCTTACGATTATGTTTTGATATGTTATGATCATGATCATGTTATGCTAGAATGCACTTTTTGACTTTATGAGGATATGCCATGATACCATATGATTTTATTATGATATGATGCTTCTATACATGATATGATGAGTTGTCTTTATGCTTTATGCATTGAAACTTTATTTATGCTATAGGGTTTTTGTGAGTAGGAAAGGATCTTACTGAGCCTTGAGTGCTCACAGCTTACTTTCCTTGTACCACAGATAAGGGCAAAGAATGGATGTACTAAGGGAGCTAGAGCAGGAAGGGGCAAGAAGGACGTGTGTAGTAGTGACTTGGCTAAAAGAGGAACACCTGCTTTTAATTAATAAAGAATTATGTTCATGTTGTTTCCTTTATAACTCTATGACACTTCATCATTCTCTTTAGTATCATGGTCTAAGTTTATGTTAAGCATGTTATGTGACTCATATGATAGGTAGTTGATGATGATGTGTTAAAGAAAAAGAAAGGTTTAAAGAAAAGAAAAAATAAATAATAAATAAATATATATGCTATAGATAAGACTTCCGCTGTTTAAGAAGAAAAGATAAGTAACCCCCGTCAGCTAGAGCAGGAAGGGGTGGGGCGTTACAGGGCGCTTATGATATGTTTGAACATCTTCATCAACTGTATCAAGGTCAAGCGAGGCATGAGAGATTTGAGATCTCAAGGGCACTGTTTCAGTGCAAGATGTCAGACGGGGCTCCTTTAGGCCTATATGTACTCAAAATGATTGGGTACATAGAGAACCTACAAAGGTTGGGGTTCCCACTTGGCCAAGAGCTGGCCACTGACCTGATCTTGCAATCCTTGCCGGATAGCTATAGTCAGTTCGTTCTAAACTACAACATGAATGAGATTGACAAGCCACTGCCCGAGCTGCTTAATATGTTGAGAACTGCTGAGATGAACCTTAAGAAGGCTAAGCCCAACACTGTTCTGATGGTTCAGAAACATAAGGGCAAGGGCAAGCCCAAAGACAAGGGAAAGTCCCAAGCCAAGGGCAAAGGCAAGGCACTAAAGCCTAAAGGAGGGGTCACCAAGGATGCAACCTTCTTCCACTGCGGTCAGACCGGGCACTGGAAGAGGAACTGCAAGGTATACTTGGAGGATCTTAAGAAGAAGCGAAGTGAGACTTCCACTTCAGGTATATATGTTTTAGAAGTCAATCTATCTATTTCTACATCATGGGTATTAGATACTGGATGTGCTTCTCACATTTCTACTGATGTGCAGGCGCTGAGAAATAGTAGGGCATTGAAAAAGGGCGAGGTGGACCTACGAGTAGGCAATGGAGCACGGGTTGCTGCTGTTGCTGTAGGGACTTACTTTCTATCTCTGTCCTCTGGGCTTGTACTAGAGTTAGTCGATTGTTGTTATGTGCCTGCATTAACTAAGAACATTATATCAGTTTCTTGTTTGGACAAGAAAGGTTTCTCATTTACAATAAAGAACAAATGTTGTTCCGTCTATTTAAATGATATGTTCTATTGTAGTGCACCTCTGATAAACGGACTCTATATTCTAGTCCTTGAAAGCCCTATCTATAATATAAATACCAAGAGGTTCAAGTCAAATGACCTGAACCAAATCTATCTCTGGCACTGTCGCTTAGGTCATATAAATGACAAGCGCTTATCCCAGCTCCATAAGGATGGTTTGCTGGACTCATTTGATTTTGAATCTTATGAGACGTGCGAGTCATGCCTACTAGGCAAGATGACCAAGACTCCTTTTAGTGGGCACAGCGAAAGAGCAACTGATTTGTTAGGAATTATACATAGTGATGTATGTGGTCCTTTCAATATCGCTGCTAGAGGCGGTTATAGGTATTTCATCACATTTACTGATGACTTCAGTAGATATGGTTATGTGTACTTGATGACTCATAAGTCAGAATCCTTTGAAAAGTTCAAAGAATTCAAGAATGAAGTACAGAACCAGCTTGGCAAGAGTATTAAGATACTTCGATCAGATCGAGGTGGAGAATATCTTAGCCATGAGTTTCGTGACTATCTAGCTGAGTGTGGGATTCTAACCCAACTCACTCCTCCTGGAACACCACAGTGGAATGGTGTATCCGAAAGGAGGAATCGTACCCTATTAGATATGGTACGATCTATGATGAGTCACACAGATCTTCCGACATACTTTTGGGGCTATGCTTTAGACACGGCAGCATTTATACTCAACCGAGTTCCATCCAAAGTCGTGATAAAGACACCATATAGGTTATGGACTGGGAGAGATGCCCAGGTGTTTTTCATGAGGATTTGGGGTTGTGAGACTTATGTTCGACGTCAAGTCTCAGACAAGTTAGGACCCAAATCTGACAAGTGCTACTTTATTGGATATTCCAAGGAAACTAAGGGATATTACTTCTACATTCCCAGTCAGCACAAGGTAGTTGTGGCAAATACTGGGGTCTTTCTAGAAAGGAACTTTGTTTCTAGAAAGGCTAGTGGGAGCACGTTCAATCTTGAAGATGTTCAAGATGCGAACAATAGCACTGAAGCCACGATGGAAGTTGAACTAGAACCACAAAGTGTTGTGGATGATGTTGTTCCACAAGGAGTTGAGGAACAACAACCAGTTCAAGTAGACATACCTCTTCGCAGGTCTGATAGGGTACGTCGTCAGCTTGAGAGATACTCATTTCTTTTGTCTGACCATGATGACGTTGTGCTCTTAGAGGATGAGCCTACCACCTATCAAGAAGCTGTGATGAGACCAGATTCCGAGAAATGGCTAGAGGCCATGAGATCCGAGATGGAATCCATGTACACCAACCAAGTATGGACTTTGGTTGATCCACCTGAAGGGGTAAAACCCATTGGGTGTAAGTGGGTCTTTAAGAGAAAGACTGACATGGATGGACTTATCTATAAGGGTCGCTTGGTAGCTAAAGGTTTCAAGCAGATTCATGGTATTGACTATGATGAAACATTTTCTCCAGTAGCGATATTTAAGTCCATTCGGATCATGCTTGCTATTGCAGCTTATCACGATTACGAGATCTGGCAGATGGACGTCAAAACTGCGTTTCTGAATGGAAACCTACTCGAGGATGTGTACATGACACAACCTGAGGGTTTTATAGATCCACATCATACTAGCAGAGTATGCAAGCTGCATAGGTCCATTTATGGACTAAAGCAAGCTTCTTGGAGCTGGAATCTTCGATTCGATGATGCAATCAAACAGTTTGGTTTCATCAAGAACGAAGATGAGCCTTGTGTCTACAAGAAGGCTGTAGAGAACACAGTTGTCTTCCTCATATTGTATGTGGATGACATACTGCTCATTGGGAAAGACATCCCTTTGCTACAGTCTTTCAAGACTTGGCTAGGGACTTGTTTCTCAATGAAGGACTTAGGTGAAGCATCCCACATTCTAGGGATACAGATCTATAGAGATAGATCTAAGAGATTGCTTGGCCTATGTCAGAGTACATACATTGACAAGGTACTCCTTCGCTTTGTCATGCAGAACTCCAAGAAGGGATTTCTGCCGATGTCACATGGCATGAGTCTTTCGAAGACTCAAGGTCCCTCTTCTAGAGAGGAGAGAGGCCGCATGGATCAGATCCCTTATGCCTCAGCCATAGGATCGATCATGTACGCCATGCTATGTACTCGACCTGATGTCTCGTATGCTTTGAGCATGACGAGCAGATACCAGTGAGATCCAGGTGAAAGTCACTGGATAACGGTCAAGAATATTCTTAAGTACTTATGAAGGACTAAAGAATATTTCTTGATATATGGAGGCAATGATGAGCTAGCTGTAAAGGGTTATAGTGATGCTAGCTTCCAGACCGACCAGGAAGACTATCGATCTTAGTCGGGGTTCGTGTTTTGCATTAATGGTGGTGCTGTGAGCTGGAAGAGTTCGAAGCAGGACACAGTAGCTGATTCTATGACAAAGGACGAGTATATTGCTGCATCAAAGGCAACAAAGGAGGCAGTTTGGATTCACAAGTTCATCACTAAACTTGGGGTGGTTCCTAGCATTGCTAACCCTATTGAGCTCTATTGTGACAACAATGGAGCTATAGCACAGGCGAAGGAACCTCGCTCACACCAGCGGACCAAACACATACTACGGCGCTTCCATCTGATTCGAGAGATCATCGAGAGAGGAGATGTGAAGATATGCAGAGTACCTACAGAGGCTAACATCGCAGATCCCTTGACCAAGGCTTTGGCACAGAGGAAGTATGATGGTCACACTAGGTCATTGGGGCCTAGAGCCTACACTGATTAGCACTAGTGCAAGTGGGAGATTGTTAGTTAGAGCCCTAGAGCCAATCATTCGATGATTGTATTATGGACTTATTGTATCATATTCATATTTATATAAATAAAGGAATGTGTTTTGGTTATTATACTTACTTTTATTGGTGCCAAATAAACTAAGTATAATAGCGTCCTTGAGTAGAAGGTTCTCACCTATATCAATCGGTTAGTTGAACCGATAGTGAGATGATATAGGGAACACTATTCTTAATCATTTCTAGTCGAGTATTAACATTTTGGAATATTTTAATGCAATGAGACTAGCATGTAGGTCAACTCGATGACTTGATCTCACAAGTCATGGATATAGAGATATCAAGTTGTCACATGGGTATGCATTGGAGAATGTATACTGAATGACACGCCATGAGAAAGTATCATGGATCGTTATATGAGTGTCATATACTTACTCATGTGGCTATTAGTATGACTACTAGTCCTTAGACCTGAAGTCACCATGGATCCCTACATAAGGAGTTATGTACTTTGGTTTCATCAAACGTCACCCGTAACTGGGTGGACTATAAAGGCGATTACTGGGTAAGTAACGAATTATACAGAGGGATGTGAGTGAAGTAGATGGGAGCAATCCCTCCTATATGACGGGAGAGACATCGATATTCTTGATAGAGTGAGACCACGAAGTGCATGGCCATGCCCAAATGAGTCAATATGAGATATTGAGCTCATTTGATTTAGTGAGTCTACTTGGAGTTCAAGATTTAGATTGATTAGAGGATGACACGGTCTATGCCTCACATTGATCAATCTAGATGTCTAGGATAGAAGGACACTTGTCATATATTGTGAGGAGTTACAATTAGTAGTCACAAGGTGATGTTGGATCTCAACATTCTTGTAACTTGGGTAGTGATGATGTGTTGCTAGATACCGCTCATTACTTATGCTCCTAAATGGGTTTAGGGGCATTGCCAATGTTACAAGAACCAATAGGGTCACACACTAAGGACAATTAGACAGAGATTAGGTTCATATGATGAACCAAGATGATTAGATTCATTTGATGAATCAAATTGGATTAAGAGTAATCCTAATTGGGCTAATTGAGTTGGGCTCAAGTTGATTCTTGTGTTCAATGAGTCTAATTTAGATTATGACTCATTGAATCAATTTAATTAAATGAATTATATTCATTATATTAAATTGACTTGAATTAAATGGTTGGATTAGATCAAACATGAGAGAGATTAAGTCAAGTTTGACTTGACTTGAGAGGAAGATGAAGAGTCAAGTTTGACTTGACTTTATGCCACCTCATTGGTGAGTTGGCATTAAGTGGCCAATGATGAGGTGCCACATCATCATGTTTAGCACATATGTGTGCCACCTCATGGAGGTTACAGATCTCTTAATGGCCACACTTAATGCAAAAATTGGGGTTACACTTTGGGAAAGTGGCCGGCCACATTTGTTGTGAATGAGAATTCATTTTCTCATTCAAGGCAATTCACTTCATCCTCCTCCTCAAGCTCTCCCTCTCCCTCTCTTCCTCTACCATTGCCGAGACCCTTTGGAGTGCTAGCACACTCTAACGCTCTCTCTCCATTGAGTTGTTCGTGTGGATACGTATAGAGAGTTGTCTACGTTGACAACTTCGAGATCCAGCACCATTTGGACGAGCGGGAATGCGAAGGGCTTCGCTTCTAAGGTATAACCTTTTTCCATTGTAGATCTAAGTGTAGATGTAGGTAAACTCGTAGTCGTAGTTTTTTGAAATTTTTCTTTGCATGGATCCGTTGGCTAGGGAGTTTCGAGGTTTCCGCGTAGCGAAAAAGCGGTTTTCGCGGCCCGAAAAATCCAACATAAACTTGTAAGGCAAATCTATACAATCATGCTAGCATAGAGAACTAAACTTACTGAATTCTAAATACCTTCTGAATCTTATTTCTCTTGCTTAAAGACTTATTCTTTTATTTCACTTTTTTAAAACTTTTTCTTTAATACTTTTATACTTACGTGAAACTTTTTTACTTGTTCAAAAGCTTATACTTATAATACTTCAAAATAGTAATCAACTTCTCTTGGGCCCAGGCGTAGTACCATCTTATGCGCGTTCCCTAATAGGTTGGCATAGCGAGCCACCAATCCTAAAAGAGCAGACCTTGGTCTACCAGGGCCAAGACCTCAGAATTGGACACCTGGATTTGTTTAACGACAACCTTGAAAGTCGGGTACTAGCCTCTTATAAAAGTAAAATACTTATTATCTTTTATTTACTTCTTCTTTAAATGCCTTGACATTTTAATAAGCACCTTGTGTGCCAAAATCCCTAAAGTCTTGACTTTGGGATTTACTTAAGGCCTTGGCCTTTTTCTTTCTTTTCTTTATCTTTCTTATACTTTTCTTAAACTCAAAGTACTGATAGGGAACTCAAAATCTATAACTGAAATGCTTAATGAAAAATCTACACTGCAATGCATATTAAAAATCTGCACTGCACTACTTAACAAAAATCTGCACAGCTCAACTTAGTAAAAATATGCACTACTCTTCTTAATAAAAATCTGCACATGCTCACATTACAGCGATTAAAAAAAAACTGCTCGTGCTTATAAAATAAACAAGAAAAAACCAAATTTTCAATGCTACTGAACAAGGCTGATCATGTTTATTAAATAGCAAGAAAGCTAACACTATGTTCCTAGATTTAGAGTTGTTCGTGCCCACTACCTAGCACAAATAAAACTAAAACCTGCTGAAGCTTGAAACCTATGTAAAACTTAATCTTACTTTACTTGCAATTACCCATAAGTCTCTAAAAAAAACTAATAGGGCACCCAACTACTTAAATAATATCACTTTCCTAGTAAGGATAACTATCCAGAAAAGAGGATATTTTATCATCTCACGTGAACCTTTCCATATCCTTATTCAGTAGACATGACCCACACATATCATATTTTACACCCAACTTATAAGAATGCTGGTAAGAAACAACTAAATGCTTGCATCCATGGGGGAGAGCTACAGAATGAGAATTCAGGACCTATACATTTATCAATGTGAGGTTCACAAGAATTAAACTAACCTGGAAAACCTAAATCCCATCAAACTCATGTTAGTGTATTTAATACTGAAGCTCCACAGCTAAACCATAGTGGTTAGAAGAAAACCGAATTCTGTACCTTGCACTTATTTGAAACCAGTTCTACAACTAGCACCTAATTTCCCTCACTGAAGTATAAGAGCACCACAAAAATATATTCCAACATGAAACTCAAATTATAAGGCTGAAGGGGCTGATCTACATGCCTAGTTCATACATTTTAATTCCTTCCCTTAAGATTCTCGATCGTAAGCTTCTAAACAACATTCTTTGCAACATGCTAAACTAATAGTAGATGAGAACATACACTATTTATTGATATTGATGTTATAGTAAAATATCATGTGTTTCCATCATAGATTAAAACTCCATAATGTGGCACCCAAAAGTGGATGGCATGCACTCTTATGAATAGAAATCAGACTCTCGTCTTCAAGAAAACCTTACACAAGTAAGCTTCTTAGTTCTGCTTCCTCTTTCCCTTCTTCTTTAATTGTTGCCCACCCGTACCAATTCAAACTGACACTCAATTCAACGATCACAGCCAAAACAGTACTGCTTTTGGCAAGCCACTAATGTTCAGGCCAAAATGATATATTAAGCCTTGGCTTCGGTAAACAAAAGGAACAGGTGAAGACAGGAATCGTGCCAATGCAAATCGATATCAAGATCATAAGATTATTATGCAGCTAGTCATTCATAACCCTAACACTAAACAACTTCTCAAACAAACAACTAAAGAGTTAGGACGGCGTGCTTCGAGAGAAAACCTTCTTTACAGATTGCTTCGAAAACCAAAGAAAGACTCAAGAATCCGAAACCTCAATTCACCGCAGCAAGCTTCAAAATCAACTAGTTCCAAATTCTCAATTCACGGCAACAAGGACAGAAAATCTCGAAACTACTCTTACCGCAGGTGAGTAGCTACTTACCATGATTCTTGAATTCAAACCGAAGAAGAAAACCTCTAGGGTTCCTGTGGCTTGAGATTTTGGCTTCCTCTTCGTGCTCACAGCCTTCTTCTTGATGAGGGGAGCTTGAATCCAAGAAGAGCTCGCGGAAGAATCCCCTTTGGCTGGAGACGAAGCTAGGTCTTCGTTTTCGTTCTCGCTCGTGCAGAAACGGCGCACGCGAGAGGTGAGGAGAAAGGTTCGGAATAATACCTAAGTTCCTTTTTCTTATACTAGGATTTTTATTATCAACTATAACTTAAATATATTCCGCTCCTTCCTAAATTAGCAAAGCCCGCGCTCTGCTTAATGCGCGGCTCGCGGGTTCGAAACTCGGCTGCAACCATTTTTTCCTTCCTATTTATTTCCTATTCATTAACTACTGCTTAAATAGAATATTTCTCCTTCTTTAATAAGAAACACCCACTGGAACAGTTGGCTAGCTGGATTCGGTTAAGGCTCGGTTCAGGTCCGAGGTCCACGGTTCGAATCTCGACTTGAATATTTTTTTGTCAAAACTTCCTTCGTTTAGTAAAAATACCAAACGACCTCCAAAAATTACATAAAAATACTCTAAAAATTTCTAAAAATCTCTAGAATTTTTCTATAGCATTTTTAAATATTTTTAAATTACTTTTGGGTCTCAAAAGGGAGAAATTTGGATTGTTACAAAAAGAAAGTACAACCTGGGTGTTTCATGATAGTTCTGAGGAATCTTTTTTTATCTACAAATGTACCTCTTTTGTCATTTATACTCTTCACCATTACTAAAGTTGTTAAAGGAGAATGTTGTTATAACTGACTCATTAATGGGAAACCAATTAGTTTTCATAAGAGATTTCAAAGGGAATATTCTTCGATAATTATGAAAGACTATCAAAATATTGTTTGTTGTTTTCCTGCTGAATGCATCTTAGCCGCTCCGCCAAACTGGTCGCACTACTTATTATTGTATTGATATGCTCAACCATACATTAAATACGGTAAAAATTTGTTCAAAAACTAATATAATTCCTTTATTATGTCATATTTTCACTTGAAGAGTTATATAATAAAGCATGTATGTTAGAACTGTTGGGAATTTTGAGCCGCAAAAATCATTTTTTGCGTTGCGGAAACCTTGAAGTCTTGCCACAGATCCGTGTGAAGATATATAAAAATAAATCATGTACAAGTTTCTGACCTATATTTACCTTAGATCTACATGAATAAGAAGCGTTACCCTTGTTGCGAAGTCCTTCGCTTATCCCGCTCGTCCAAAAGGATGTCGGATCTCGAGAGTGTCAAGTGTACACTCCTCTATACGTATCCACACAGACAATAGGTGGAGAAGAACCACTTAGAGTGTGCTAGCACTCTTGGGTGGCTCGGCAATGGAGGAGAGGGAGAGAGAGTTAGAAGAGAGGAAGAATAATGATGATCCGTTCATAATGAAAAATAAGAGTAAAATGGCTTAAGTATTTTCATCTAATGAAAATACTTAATGCTCATTAACTCCATTAATGAGCCTCATTAATGAGTCTTAATGAGTATTTAATGAATATTCATTTTTCATTAAATGACCATTTTGAAACTCCTCTTCTCTTCATAATTTGAATCTAATATTCAAATTGAATTCATAATTCAATGAATGTCACCATTTATCATTGAATTCAAAATTCAATGAATATCATCATTAAGCCTCACTTGAGTCTAACTCAAGTGTAGCCTCACTTGAGTCTAACTCAAGTCTAACTTAATCGTGTCTTACTCAATTAATCTAATTTGGATTACTCTTAATCCAATTTGGTTCATCATATGAACCTAATCCTCTTGGTTCATCATATGAACCTAATCTCCATCTAACTGCCCTTTGTGTGTGACCCTATAGGTTCTTGTAACGTTGGCAATGCTCCTAAACCCATTTAGAAGCATAAGTAATGAGTGGTATCTAGCAACACATCATTACTACCCAAGTTACAGGAATGTTGAGATCCAACATCACCATTGTGACTACTAATTGTGGCTCTCACAATATGTGACAATGTCCTTCTATCCTTGCCATCTAGATTGATCAATTGAGGCATAGACCGTGTCATCCTCTAATCAATCTATGTCTTGAACCCCAAGTAGAGACCACAACACCGGAATTCCAATGGACCTTAAATTTGGAATCTAGAGATGAAGAAGAAGGCCTAGATTGACTTCAAGGCCCTCAACACAATCCAATGCGGACTAACGAAGGAAGAACTGAATCACGTCGGCCCACACGAAAACACAAAAGAGCTATAGGATAAGTTCATTGAGCTACATGAAGTAACCAATGATGAAAAGGTAACTAAGAGGGACTTATTCTTAAATAGATTATTTAACATCAGAATGAAGGAAGGAGAGTCTACCAGTCAATCAACCATCATATTGTGGATGCTCTAAATCCATTCCCTTGAAATGCACTTTGGACATCCATAGTGGATGCCTATAAAATCTTGAGGAATTTATCTAAGTTAAAATTAGATGAACTTTTTTATGAATTAGAGCTGCACAAATAGACTAATGCCAAATCTGAGAAAGGTATTGCTCTTGTTGTAGGATTGTCAAAAGGATAATCCAAACCTAAACTAAAACTAGAAGATGAGTCTGACCAGACTCAGATGATGAAGAATACCTAGTGAACCTGGTAAGGAAGATGTTTACTAGGATAAAGAAAGACTTCACCAAAAGGGATCTGTAGTCTGTAGAAGATCAAGTCTACTTCCAACAACAAAACAAATGTCACGTGCTTTGGATGCAATAAGAAGGGACATTACAAAAACAACTGCCCGAATCTCAAAAAGAAGAAAGCCCTCAAGGTGACTTGGTATAAATCATCCATAGAGGAATCAGACAGCGACAAACTAAAGCACACCAACTACCTCACATTAATGTTATACGAACCAGAATCAAAAAGTGAATCGAAAGATGGGTATGAACTCGGAATCAAGCCACGAGTCCGTACTCATTTTTGAAGGTTCAGATGAGGTATAATCTATTTTAAGAAAAAAAAATTTTAAATAATTGCATGTTTACATAAGAAATTAACTATGTCTGAAAATCAAATAAACAAACTAAGTTCAGAAAATAAAATACTTAATGAACAATTAAAATCAATTTCAAAGACCAAGTCAATTCAAGCTAAAATCCTAGCCCAAGTTGCAAAACTTGAAGAGGACAACTTTGGATTGAAAGGCCAAGTAGTTGAACTAAAATAACTACTAGAAAATTTTACAACTAGATCTAAGTACCTTGATATGATACTTGGATCACAAAGAGTTGTATATAATAAAATCAGACTCAGATACAAGTCAAACTCAACTAACAAAACCTTTATATCTCTAATCAATCAAAATAAAAATCAAATCAAGGTCTAGGTTCTGAAAGTGTGCCTAACCAAGCAAGTAGGAATTAATCAATACTACATACTTAAAAATCAAATACACTGTCTAAAATCAAATAAACCAAATAACTCAACCTTAATCTAAAAAATTAAACCCTCTAACCTAAATTCAGTAAAGTCAAAAAAAGCAATAACTATACCTAAATTAAATAAAAACAAAATTAATCTAAACTCAGACTTTAACCAAGTCTATTATAACTAAAAAGAAAATCGACACAAACCCAAAACCTAAGACCCAAGTCCAATAATTCAAGGGAGACTCTAAATCACCTCAAAATCAAAAACCTAAGTGGTTAATTTAGGGGGAGGCTTAAATGGGACTAGTGAAGTTTTGAATGATAATACGTTAGAAAAACTCTGTCTATACATGTTTAGAAAGATATATCTTCGACCAAGTGTATTTGGCTTAGTGGAACTAACTAAAGCTACCCCTTATGAATCCTAACTGGTTAGACCAAAGTTTTATATTAAATTCAATGGATAGAACTATTTAAAATTTTTTGAAGGTGTGGTTACTCTAATGATATCCAAGTGACTCACGATAGCTTAAAAGTTTATCTAAAGAATAGAACCCTATTTGAAGCCTCCAGGATAATGCTATATGAATATTAACTTCTGAAATACTTTTGAGCAGAAGTTGTTAGTGCAGCTTACTATGTACAAAAAAGAACTACAATAAATAAAAATTATAATAAGACTTCATTTGAACTCTATTATAATAAAATACCTAATATCAAATGCTTTAAAGTGTTTGGATGCCCAGTTTGTTAGCTAGAGCCCTAGAGCCAATCATTTGATGATTGTATTTTGGACTTATTGTATCATATTCTATATAAATAAAGGCAATTTAATTTTGGTTATTATACTTACTTGTATTGGTGCCAAATAAACTAAGTATAATAATATCCTTGAGTAGACGGTTCTCACCTATATCAATCGGTTAGTTGAACCGATAGTGAGATGATATAGGGAACACTACTCTTAATCATTCCTAGTCGAGTATTAACATTTAGGGACAATGTTAATGCAATAAGACTAGCATGTAGGTCAACTCGATGACTTGATCTCACAAGTCATGGATATAGAGATATCAAGTTGACACATGGGTATACATTAGAGAATGCATACTGAATGACCCACCATGAGAAAGTATTATGGATCATTATATGAGTGTCATATACTTTCTCATGTGGTTATTAGTATGACTACTAGTCCTTAGACCTGAAGTCACCATAGATCCCTACATAAGGAGTTATGTACTTTGGGTTCGTCAAACGTCACCCGTAACTGGGTGGACTATAAGGGCGATTACTGGGTATGTAACAAATTATGCGGAGGGATGTGAGTGATGTAGATGGGATCTATCCCTCCTATATGTCGGGAGTGACATCGGTATTCTTGATAGAGTGAGACCACGAAGTGCATGGCCATGCCCACATGAGTAAATATAGGATATTGAGCTCATTTGATTTAGTGAGTCTACTTGGAGTTCAAGATTTAGATTGGTCAGAGGATGACATGGTCTATGCCTCACGTTGACCAATCTAGATGTCTAGGATAAAAGGACACTTGTCATATATTGTGAGGAGTCACAATTAGTAGTCACAAGGTGATGTTGGATCTCGACATTCTTGTAACTTGGGTAGTAATGATGTGTTGCTAGATACCGCTCATTACTTATGCTCCTAAATGGGTTTAGGGCATTGCCAATGTTACAAGAACCTATAGGGTCACACACTTAAGACAATTAGATGGAGATTAGGTTCATATGATGAACCAAGAGGATTATATTCATTTGATGATTCAAATTGGATTAAGAGTAATCCTAATTTGGCTAACTTGAGTTCGACTCAAGTTGATTCATGTGTTCAATGAGTCTAATTTAGATTTTGACTCATTGAATCAATTTAATTAAATGAATTAGATTCATTATATTAAGTTGGCTTGAATCAAATGGTTGGATTCGATCAACCATGGAAGAGATTTCGTCAAGTTTGACTTGACTTGAGAGGAAGATTAAAAGTCAAGTTTGACTTGACTTTATGCCACCTCATTGGTGAGTTGGCATTGATGTGGACTAATGATGTTACTCCACATCATCATTGGGTGCCACCTCATGGAAGTTACAAAGCCATTCTCTTTAATGGCTTCACATTAATGACACTTAATGCATTAATGTGGAGAGTTACACACATGATGGTGGTCGGCCACATGAATGAGTAGAATGACTTTCATTTTGAAAATATTCTCTCATTCATTCCTTCTTCTTCCTCCTTGAGTTCTTCTTGCTCTCTCCCTCTCCTCTTCTTGCCGTGGCCTATCAAGGTGCTAGCACACCTTTGGTTAGGTCTTCTCCACCTAAGTTGTCCATGTGGATACTTCTAGAGGATCGTACGCTTGACGGTCTAGAGATCCGGCATTTTGGACGAGCGGGATTCGCGTAGGGCGCGCTTCGAAGGTATAATTCTTCTTCATGTAGATTTAGGAGTAGATCTAAGTTGTAAACTCGTACTCGTATCATTTTTGAAAAATTTTCTTCGCACGAGATCAAGTGGCATGGGAGATTCGGGGTTTTCGCGATGCGAAAAAGCGATTTTCGCCGCCCGAAAAACCCAACATTGGTATCAGAGCCACGTACGAAGCTTGTACGAGTTTAATTTGATTTTTATGAAAAATTAAAGCTTCTGTACATTTCTGTAAATTTATGATTTTTATAGTTTTAAGAGTAATATTTCTCCTAGAAGCGCAGCACAAGTGTTTATACACTTGTAGGCTTCGACTACCGAGAAGTTTTCCAAAAACGGCATCGTTTTGACCCAAATCATTTTGGGACAGCGGGATAAGGTGCTCTTGGATTGCTTAGGAGCAACTCGTGATGGTTAGATCGCGGGTAGGGGTACTGCCCCTAACCCCGCAAGGGGATTTGCTCCGCGATTGCGCCTGAAATCGCTAATCGGGACCGCCGGGAAAAATTTACTCATAAAATTTGTAAAATTATGAAAAATTACAGAAAAATTACAGAAATATATAATTTTGAATTATATATTAATTTTGTGATAGTCATGGCCCAAAGACCCAATTCGATTGGACAATTGTGTTGCAATTCATAATACGGCCTGCGTGCCGTTATGTGATGTGTGTGCTTGTATTTTATTTTATTTTATTTTTCGCGACCTGCGCGTCGTGCCTTTCTTTTATTCTGGTTGTAAATTAGATTTAGACTTGAATGTAACTTGAGTTTCAAAATTGTAATGTACAAAAAAAATTGGAGCTATGGAAGGTCCACTCGAAAGGGAGTTACGAGGAAGGCGCGAGCAACACAAGGTGGTCAAAAGGAAGGCGCTTGAGAAGTTGACCTTAGGTTGACCATCCGATCTTCTCATTGGCTTGAGAAGATCGTTGTAGGGCCATGACTAATCACAAAACTTAGTTAATTACTTGTGTATATGATGCATGTTTAATTAAGTAATTAATTAGTGCCTAGCGATTAAGATTAGATCTAAATCGTGCACAAGATGCACCCTTACGATAAGATTAGATCTACATCGTGTACAAGATGCACTCTATCGATTACATTAGATCTACTTCGAGTATATGATACAACATCATTTAAATTAGATCTAAATCACGACAACTCAAAATGCCTACCATGCCGTGATACCCATCACTACCTCGATCGCATGATGTTGTTGAATCTGCCAAAGCAGAGCAACGCATACTATCTTGGTAGGGTACAAAGGGACAATCTTGGTCCTGCCTATCAACGCATGGGCGAGTACAAACTCAATTAGATTGAGTATTCCTAGTTTACTCGGTTCGATCGAGTACAACTATAGGCATTCTTCCAATGGTTGGAAAGGTAGGACAAAATCACGTTTATATTAATTCTCGGGCGTATTAGCCAAAGCTAACTCGAGTTTTAATATAAATGCGGATTTCATCCTATAAACAAGAGTTGCATAGAGATGTAATTGGTAATCGTTACCTACCAATCATACTAAGTCTTGGGCGTATTAGCCAAAGCTAACTCAAGGGTAAGTATGATGTAGATCTTGTCCCAGGTGAATTATAGAATTCAGTGGGAGCATCATTTAGTTAAAGGCCTAATTAAATGATTAAGAATATGATACTTATTTCTGCATTTATTTCTGTTGTAGAATTGCCATGACGTCAAACACGAACATCTTCTCTCTGCGTTCTGTCCTTAAGAAGGACAAGCTCAACGGAGCAAATTTCCTGGACAGGTACAGGAATCTGAGAATAGTTTTCACTCAGGAACGTAAACTGTACGTTCTGGAGCAGCCCATTCTGGAGGCTCCTCCTGCCACTGCCACGCGAGCAGACCGAGATGCTTACAAGAAGCATCAAGATGATGCATTAGATGTGTCCTATCTTATGCTCGCAACCATGAACTCAGAGCTTCAGAAGCAACATGAGTTGATGAGCACTTACGATATGGTTGAACATCTTTGTCACCTATATCAAGGACAAGCAAGGCACTGGAAGAGGAACTCCAAAGAATACCTGGAAGATCTTAAGAAGAAGAGAAATAAGATTTCTACTTCAGGTATACATGTTATAGAAGTCAACCTCTCTATTTATTCATCGTGGGTATTAGATACCGGATGTGCTTCGCACATTTGTACTAATGTACAAGCGCTGAGAAATAGCAGGGCATTGACGAAGGGTGAGATAGACCTACGAGTAGGCAATGGAGCACGGGTTGCAGCTATTGCTATAGGAACTTACCATATATCTCTTCCCTCTGGGCTTGTACTAGAATTAGATGATTGTTGTTATGTGCCTGCCTTGAATAAGAACATAATTTCAGTTTCTTGTTTGGACAAGAAAGGATTTTCGTTTATAATAAAGAACAAATGTTGTTCCGTCTATTTAAACGATATGTTCTATTGTAGTGCACCTCTGATAAATGGACTCTATATTCTAGATATTGAGAGCCCTATCTATAACATAAATACCAAGAGGTTCAAGTCAAATGACCTGAACCAAACTTACCTTTGGCACTGTCGCTTAGGTCATATAAATGACAAGCGCTTATCCCAACTCCATAAGGATGGTTTGTTGGACTCATTTGATTTTGAATCATATGAGATATGCGAGTCATGCTACGAGGTAAGATGACCAAGACTCCCTTTTGTGGGCACAGCGAAAGAGCGACTGATTTGTTAGGACTCATTCATAGTGATGTATGTGGCCCTTTCAATGTCGCTGCTAGAGGCAGTTATAGGTACTTCATCACATTTATTGATGACTTCAGTAGATATGGTTATGTGTACTTGATGACACATAAGTCTGAATCCTTTGAAAAGTTCAAAGAATTCAAGAATGAAGTACAGAACCAGCTTGGCAAGAGTATTAAGATACTTCGATCAGATCGAGGTGGAGAATACCTTAGCCATGAATTTCGTGACTACCTAGCTGAGTGTGGGATTCTATCCCAACTCACTCCTTGAACACCACAGTGGAATGGTGTATCCGAAAGGAGGAATCGTACCCTATTAGATATGGTACGATCTATGATGAGTCACACTGATCTTCCGACATACCTTAGGGGCTATGCTCTACACACGGCAGCTTTTATACTCAACCGAGTTCCATCCAAGGCCGTGATTAAGACACCATATAGGATATGTACTGGGAGAGATGCCCAGGTGTCTTTCATGAGGATTTGGGGTTGTGAGGCTTGCGTACGACGTCAAGTCTCAGACAAATTAGGACCCAAATCCGACAAGTGTTATTTCATTGGATATCCCAAGGAAACTAAGGGATATTACTTCTACATTCCCAGTCAGCACAAGGTAGTTGTGGCAAAGACTGGGGTCTTTCTAGAAAGGGACTTTGTTTTTAGAAAGACTAGTGGGAGCACGTTCGATCTTGAAGAAGTTCAAGATGCGAACAATAGCACTGATGCCTCGATGGAAATTGAACTGGAACCACAAAGTGTTGTGGATGATGTTCCACAAGGAGTTGAGGAACAACAATCAGTTCAAGTAGACATTCCTCTTCGCAGGTCTATTAGGGTACGTCGTCAGCCTGAGAGATACTCATTTCTCTTGTCTGACCATGATGACGTTGTGCTCATAGAGGATGAGCCTACCACCTATCAGGAAGCTGTGATGAGACCAGATTCCGAGAAATTGCTAGAAGCCATGAGATCCGAAATGGAATCCATGTACACCAACCAAGTATGGACTTTAGTTGATCCACCTGAAGGGGTAAAACCCATTGGGTGTAAGTGGGTCTTTAAGAGAAAGACTGACATGGATGGACTTATCTATAAGGGTCGCTTGGTAGCTAAAGGTTTCAAGCAGATTCATGGTATTGACTATGATGAGACCTTTTCTCCAGTAGCGATGTTTAAGTCCATTCGGATCATGCTTGCTATTACAGCCTACCATGACTATGAGATATGACAGATGGATGTCAAAACCGCATTTCTGAATGGAAACCTACTCGAGGATGTGTACATGACACAACCTGAGGGTTTTGTAGATCCACAGCATACTAGCAGAGTATGCAAGTTGCATAGGTCCATTTATGGACTAAAGCAAGCTTCTCGAAGCTGGAATCATCTATTCGATGATGCAATCAAACAGTTTGGTTTCATCAAGAACGAAGATGAACCTTGTGTCTACAAGAAGGTTGTAGAGAACATAGTTGTCTTCCTCATATTGTATGTGGATGACATACTGCTCATTGGGAAGGACATCCCTATGCTTCAGTCTGTCAAGACCTGGCTAGGGAGTTGCTTCTCAATGAAGGACTTAGGTGAGGCATCCCGCATTCTAGGAATACAGATCTATAGAGATAGATCTAAGAGATTGCTTGGCCTAAGTCAGAGTACATACATTGACAAGGTACTCCTAGGTTTGCCATGCAGAACTCCAAGAAGGGATTTCTGCCGATGTCACATGGCGTGAGTCTTTGGAAGACTCAAAGTCCCTCTTCTAGAGAGGAGAGAGACCGCATGGATCAGATCCCTTATGCCTCAGCCATAGGATCGATAATGTATGCCGTGCTATGTACTCGACCTGATGTCTCGTATGCTTTGAGCATGACGAGCAGATACCAGTCAGATCCAGGTGAAAGTCACTGGATAGCGGTCAAGAATATTCTTAAGTACTTAAGAAGGACTAAAGAATATTTATTGATATATGGAGGCGATGATGAGCTAGCTGTAAAGGGTTACAGTGATGCTAGCTTCTAGACTGACCAGGATGATTATCGATCGCGTATTTTGCATTAATGGTGGTGCTGTCAGCTGGAAGAGTTCGAAGCAGGATACAGTAGCTGATTCTACAACAGAAGCCGAGTACATTGCTGCATCAGAGGCAGCAAAGGAGGCTGTTTGGATCCGCAAGTTCATCACTGAACTTGGGGTGGTTCCTAGCATTGCTGACCCCATTGAGCTCTATTGTGACAACAATGGAGCTATAGCACAGGCGAAGGAATCTCGCTCACACCAGCGGACCAAACACATACTACGACGCTTCCATCTCATTCGAGAGATCATCGAGAGAGGAGATGTGAATATTTGCAGAGTACCTACAGAGGCTAACATCGCAGATCCCTTGACCAAGGCTTTGGCACAGAAGAAGCATGATGGTCACACTAGGTCATTTGGGCTTAGAGCCTACATTGATTGGCACTAGTGCTAGTGGTAGATTGTTAGCTAGAGCCCTAGATCCAATCATTTGATGATTGTATTTTGGACTTATTGTATCATATTCTATATAAATAAAGGCATTTTGATTTTGGTTATTATACTTACTTGTATTGGTGCCAAATAAACTAAGTATAATAATGTCCTTGAGTAGACGGTTCTCACCTATATCAATCGGTTATTTGAACCGATAGTGAGATGATATAGGGAACACTACTCTTAAATATTTCCTAGTCGAGTATTAACATTCAGGGACAATGTTAATACAATAAGACTAGCATGTAGGTCAACTCGATAACTTGATCTCACAAGTCATGGATATAGAGATATCAAGTTGATACATGGGTATACATTAGAGAATGTATACTGAATGACCCGCCATGAGAAATTATCATGGATCATTATATGAGTGTCATATACTTTCTCATGTGGCTATTAGTATGACTACTAGTCCTTAGACCTGAAGTCACCATAGATCCCTACTTAAGGAGTTATGTACTTTGGTTTCGTCAAACGTCACCCGTAATAGGGTGGACTATAAAGGCGATTACTGGGTATGTAACAAATTATGCGGAGGGATGTGAGTGATGTAGATGGGAGCTATCCCTCCTATATGATGGGAGTGACATCGGTATTCTTGATAGAGTGAGACCACGAAGTGCATGGCCATGCCCACATGAGTCAATATAGGATATTGAGCTCATTTGATTTAGTGAGTCTACTTGGAGTTCAAGATTTAGATTGGTCAGAGGATGACACGGTCTATGCCTCACGTTGACTAATCCAAATGTCTAGGATAGTAGGACACTTGTCATATATTGTGAGGAGTCACAATTAGTAGTCACAAGGTGATGTTGGATCTTGACATTCTTGTAACCTGGGTAGTAATGATGTGTTGCTAGATACCGCTCATTACTTATGCTCCTAAATGGGTTTAGGGCATTGCCAACGTTACAAGAACCTATAGGGTCACACACTTAGGACAATTAGATGGAGATTAGGTTCATATGATGAACCAAGAGGATTAGATTCATTTGATGAATCAAATTGGATTAAGAGTAATCCTAATTGGGCTAACTTGAGTTCGACTCAAGTTGATTCATGTGTTCAATGAGTCTAATTTAGATTTTAACTCATTGAATCAATTTAATTAAATGAATTAGATACATTATATTAAGTTGGCTTGAATCAAATGGTTGGATTCGATCAACCATGGAAAAGATTTGGTCAAGTTTGACTTGACTTGAGAGGAAGATTAAAAGTCAAGTTTGACTTGACTTTATGCCACCTCATTGGTGAGTTGACATTGATGTTGACTAATGATGTTACTCCAAATCATCATTGGGTGCCATCTCATGGAAGTAACAAAGCCATTCTCTTTAATGGCTTCACATTAATGACACTTAATGCATTAATGTGGAGAGTTACACACATGATGGTGGCCGGCCACTTGAATGAGTAGAATGACTTTCATTTTGAAAATATTCTCTCATTCATTCCTTCCTCTTCCTCCTTGAGTTCTTCTTGCTCTCTCCCTCTCCTCTTCTTGCCGTGGCCTATCAAGGTGCTAGCACACCTTTGTTTAGGTCTTCTCCACCTAAGTTGTCCGTGTGGATACTTCTAGAGGACCGTACGCTTGACGGTCTAGAGATCCGGCATTTTGGACGAGCGGGATTCGCGTAGGGCGCGCTTCGAAGGTATAATTCTTCTTCATGTAGATCTAGGAGTAGATCTAAGTTGTAAACTCGTACTCGTATCGTTTTTGAAAAATTTTCTTCGCACGAGATCCAGTGGCATGGGAGATTCGGAGTTTCCGCGACACGAAAAAGCGGTTTTCGCGGCCCGAAAAACCCAACACAGTTTACACACTATATATAAAAAGATACTTATGAAAATTTATCTCAAAAATAGAAAATAAAATTTTTATAGGCTACTCATTAAATAGTAGTGGTTATAGAGTATTTAACAAAAATACACTAAGAATCGAAGAAACCATAAATAAAAATTTAAAAAATTTAACCATAACTTAGAATAAACTCAGATTCAACCAATTGAGTTTATTAGAGGTAACACTAGTCAAAGGGGAAGCAAGTGAAAACTTGTAACGCCCGCCCTCCCTGCTACTAAAAGGGACGGGACTACTTACTTACTTAACTATTCCAGGATACACATGCATATTTAAAATTTCTTTCTAGTAATATAAAACGGCGGAAATGTCATGAAGTTATACTGGAATGTAACATAATACACTTGGTTCATGTCAGACATAACAAAAATAACATAGTAGGTCTTTATTTGTCTTAGCCGAGCCACTGCCACACACATTTCCTTGCCTCTTCTGCAGCTCCCTTAGATTATCCATTCCTTGCCTTTATCTGTGGTACAAGGAAGGTAAGCTATGAGCACATAGGCTCAGTAAGATCCTTTCCTACTCACAAAAACCGTATTTCATAGCATGGTCATATAAGCATATAACAATGGAGACACAATCATCTAACATTATATCATGTGAACATATCCTCCTATCATATCATATCATTAAGAAACATCATACTCTCAACATATCATAAATAAAGGCATCATGTAATATGAATCATTGAAGCATAACATATCATCAGGTCATATGAATCATAAACAAAACATCTCATAACATCATGTCCTATAAGTCATAAGAGCATAGCATATCATGTCATATAATTCATAAAACATATCATATCATGAATGGGTACATTATGCAGAATGTCTTTTTAAAACATATGCCATGTCAAGTGCAAGATGTCTTTAAACATATTTTTTAATACTTAAACATAATATCATCATCATGAGGGCCCGGCTTGTACCACATACATACATAAATGCGCGCAATCCCTAGGACAGGGTAGCTAACCCCGAACCTACTAGGGATCTAGACTCGTTCATAGTCTGTCGGCCTAGGGGCATACTAAGGAGCCCATCCCTTTTTACTAGACCCGTTCATAGTCCGTCGACCTAGGGGTGCTTATGGAGCCCACCCTTGGTACAAGCCATACAAAGTAAAATACATGTCGTGCATATCATATCATCATAACTGTCATATCATATCATCATAATGTCATGCTCTTGTCTTAACATGAAGAGTGCTCTTAATCCCAACTTAAGGGAAGCAACTCTTAGCCATTTTCTTATCATATCATAAGGCATACATACTTGGGCACATGGCTATCATAAAAAAAAAATCATTTTCATGCCTGGTTCATAAGTTTACGTAAATGAGCATGCAACATATTTGAAATCATACATGCTTGGGTACATAGTCATCATAGGAATCATTTCATGCATAGTTCATACATAAATAGGAATGTTACTTGTCTTGTCATAAAGCATGCATACATAAGCATAAAACACATCATAAAAGTCATTATCATGCATAGTTCATAAGCATACTTAAATAAGCATATAAAGCATCATAGAAAAAAACATAATCATACATAGAAAACATTTACTAGCATCTCCTAATTCATATCCTAGTATGTGAGACACCTAGCAAAATCATAATTGGGTCTCTAACCCCAATTCCATATAGTGGCCGAAAGTTACCATGCTTAGTTTTAGGTTACAACAACATATAAGCATGTGAACCTTAAATCAATTTCATATCATAAACTATAAAGAATATCATGAGCATAGGTAGTAGGTTCTAAGCTTCCTAGGCCTTTTAACTTGGTTGTGGCCGAACCTTTAAAATCATGAAACTAAATTCTATACAAGCATAAGAATATCAAGCTAACGTCATATCATATCATAAGGAAATTCAT
Source organism: Zingiber officinale (assembly GCF_018446385.1). Classification (NCBI taxonomy): domain Eukaryota; kingdom Viridiplantae; phylum Streptophyta; class Magnoliopsida; order Zingiberales; family Zingiberaceae; genus Zingiber; species Zingiber officinale. Next base: position 68,861,388 of record NC_055992.1, read on the forward strand.
GAGCTTGCTAAGTTTAAATTTCAAACTTCCTTGAACCCTAGAATATAGTCATGGCCGAAAGTTCATGAAAGGGAAATAAACTTCTAAGCAACATACAAACATGAATACCTAGCCAAGTTCATGTCATATCATAAAGAAGTCTATGAGCATGTTAAATTAGGTTTTAAGCTTCATGAAACCCTAAAATCCACCATAGCCGAAACTTCATAAAAAAGAAATAAACTTCTAAGCAACATACAAACATGAATACCCTGCCAAGTTCATATCATATATAAATAAGTCTATGAGCATGTTAAATTAGGTTTTAAGCTTCTTGGGACCCTAGATCCATCATGGCCGAACCTTTACATAAAGGAAAATAAAATTTCCAAGAAATATACAAACGTGAATACCTAACCAAGTTCTTATCATATCATAAGGGAGTCTATAAGCATGTTAGATTAGGTTCTAAGCTTCTTGAAACCCTAAACCCATCATGGCCGAACCTTTACTATAAAGGAATTAAAATTTCCAAGCAACATACAAACATGGATATTTAGTCAAGTTCATATCATATCATAAAGGCATCTATAAGCAAGTTAAATTAGGTTTTGAGCTTCTTGAAGCCCTAGAATCTATCATGGCCGAAACTTTACATAAAGGAAAATAAAATTTCCAAGCAACATATAGACATGAATACCTAGCCAAGTTCTTATCATATCATAAGGGAGTCTATAAACATGTTAGATTAGATTTTTATGCTTCTTAAAGCCCTAAAACATTCATGCCCGAAACATATCAAGAAGAAGATCATGCTTTAAACAACATCCAACATAAATCTTTAACTAAGTTCATATCATAGTGAGATCCATGAGCATAGGTTTCTTTCTTTTATTTTTATTTTTTAAGCATTCTAACCTCACGGAAATTTCATAAGCGACTTGTACCACAGGTGAGGGGATACTTACATCCTTGTGTTTGATTTCCTTAGAGAAGTAATCTTGATTGTGGAGCCTTCCTAAAGAGGAGTCCTCCTTTGCTTTTGGATTTCGGCAATGGAGGTGGGGAGAGGGCTTGGTCACGGTGAGGAGAAGGAGGGAGGAGGAAGAGGAGAAAATGAAATCTCTTCTTTTAATTTCCCCTTTTATTCTTCATGAGAGGAGGAAGGGAAAATGCACTTTTCCTTCTCCTTTCTTTTACTCCTCCTTAATGAAAAGGAAGCAAGAATTCCTCTTTTCTTTTGAGAGGAAGAAGGCAACTCTAACTTCTCCTTCTAAATGAAAGGAGCTCTTTTCTTACTCTTAACTATATTGTCACTTCTCTCTCTAACAATTTCTTCTCTTGGTCTATTGGTTAACACATACATGCACCTAGTAAGAGATCCAAGGTTCAAAACCTTGGTCATCTCTTTTTGGTTCTATTTTTATTATTTTTGCAAATTTACACATAAGACCTCTTTTTTTATTCATGATAAAAATATCTAAAATCTTGCTAAGTACCCTATGGGTGTTACAAAACTTAAGTCAAGAACACGAAGAAGAACATCAACCATAAGAAAATGAATAAACTAGAGCCACAAGGGTTAACCCAAATCATCCACTTGAACAAATAATTGGTGACCCAGACCTAGGAGTCCAAACTAGATAAGCTTTTAGAAACGTAAGTCAAATAGCTTTAATCTCTAACATTGAACCCAAAATAATAGAAGAATCATTAAATAACCCAGATTGGATCTTAGCCACGCAAGAGGAACTGGCCTAATTTGAAAGAAATAAAATGTGGGATTGATGTGCATAGATTATATATGCTATTTTGTAGGTTTTAATGCACATCTTCTTGCATTCATTGTCTATAATCAATGATTTTGCACCTTGTATCATATTAATTTCAGCATAATTACTATCTTACATTCAGAGATCTGCTCATTTCTTGTTTTAACTTTCAGGAGTAGTTTAGAGCAGAAAAGAATGCTTAAGACGCAAATGAAGATCAAATGAAGCAAGGATTGGAGTCTCAAATCATTTTCAGAACCAAACTGGGCCTGGTCCTGCCTTGAGGCACAACCAGATGAAGATTTAGGTGGTGGCCTTGTGTAATGGCACGACTAAGGAAGCAAAGATGGTCATGGTAGTACCAAATTGCACAACTCGAGAGAAGAAATAGTGCAAGAAAAGGGGAGGCCGTGTCTGGAGGCACGACCATGAACTTGCCCGGGCAGATTTCCAGAGCCAAAATGGGTCTAGCTATACCTTGAGGTATGTCCATGCTTCCAGAATTGCAATTTTAAGGAATTGGTCGTGCCATTTGGCACGGCCTAAAAGGACAAAGCAGAGCAAGCCCTACTTTAACAGTGCCAAATGGCATGGTCAGATGCCCATAGCCTGAGCCAACTTGGCTCTGGCCATGGCTCTAGGCACGACCAGGTAGCCAAGAGATGGTTTGGTTGTGCTAGAGGCATGGCCACCCCGTGCCTCACCCATATAAATGGGGCACTTTATCTCCTTCCTTAGGAGGAAGCTTGGTGGATGGGAGGAGACCATCTAGGTCAAATCCCTACATCTGGAGTCATTATCTAGACGATCCAAGGTTATTCTACTGCTCCATCCTCATCGACATTCCAAGATCTACATCCAGGCACTTCACTAGACGTTAAAGGATAAGTTTCTACTCTCTTTCCTTAGGGTTTTGGAAATTTCTATGTTTATGAGTGTTTGGATTATATTTCTTCCTATTATGGAGTAGTTTTATACTGTTCTAGGTCATAGGATGTAATAATAATATGTAGATGATGTAAAATCTATGAATTGCTAATTTCCTAGTTTGATGAACCTTGTATGCACTTGTTCTGTTTGATGAAATGCTTGCATAGAGGTTTTCCCTTATGATCATGAATTTATGTATCTTGATTGCATTTTTGTATACATAGACATTATTCTAAGTAGATATATTGATGTGTGTCAAAATTGGAACTATGCTTGAACCTAAATCTTCATTGATCAGATGCATAAATCATCATCTCTTTTGAGTGTGCGTTTTGATATAGCTCAACATAGCCATAGGATACTTGTTTGAAGTTGAGTATCTAAGGTAACTATCCTTTTATATGGAATATAACCTCCTAAGGGAGGATGATTCTGTGCATAGATAAGTCTATCACTTGATCTAATGGGCTTCCCCTAATCATATGTGACACAAGTAACCTATGTAATCTAGAGACGTATACCCGGGGGAGACCTTGTGACAAGAGGTACTCTACAGAAAACCCAAACTCTCTAAGTTACTTCTTCACTTGATGACATACTTGATAACTAGCAGGGGAAGTACTCTGATACACCATCACGGGGTAGAATTAGGTAAATATTTAGACTGTCTTAAAACATACAAGTAGAGAACTAGGAATGGGCCAATTCGTAGAACAACATCCGCCATTACAACGAAACCTTCGACCTAGAGCATCTTCTGAATTAAGGACTTCCTTGATTTTCTTATTTTTTACTTTATGGTATTTGTTAAAAATCTTCAAACAAATACTTATCGATCTTGTCTGGTTAAACTCATAGTACAAAACTAACAAAGCTTGTATGCACTTGTTCTGTTTGATGAAATGCTTGCATAGAGGCTTGCCCTTATGATCATGATTTGTCTATCTAGATTATATTTTTGTATGCATAGATCATATTCTAAGTAGATACATTACTGTGTGTCTAAATTGGGATTGTGCATGAACTTGAATTTTTGTTGATCAGATGCATAAATCGTCGTCTCTTTTGAGTGTGCATTCTGATATAGCTCAGCATGGCCTTAGGATACTTGTTTGAAGTTGAGTATCTAAGGTAACTATCCTTCTATATGGAATGTAACCTCCTAAGGGAGGATGATTCTATGCATGAATAAGTCTATCACTTGATCTAATGGGCTTCTCCTAATCATATGCTACGTAAGTGACCTACGTAATCTAGAGATGTATACCCAGGGGAGACCTTGTGACAAGAGGTACTCTATTAAAAACTCGGACTCTCTAAGTTACTTCTTCACTTGATGACATACATGGTTACTGGTAGGGGAAGTACTCTGATACACCGTCGCAAGATGGAATTCGATAAATGTTTAGATTATCCTGCAAACATACAAGCAGAGAACTAGGAATGGGTCAATTCATATCACAACATCCACCATTACAATGAAACCTTCGACCTAGAACATCTTCTAATTTACGGACTTCCTCAATTTTCTTTCCTTTACTTCTTCATTTGATTAAAAATCTCAAGACAACCTATTATCGATTTTGTCTAGTTAGATTTGAAGTGTAGTACCAACTAGCATTTAAGCTTCAATCCTCATGGGATCGACTTTTATAAATTTTATTATTTGACGACAATCGTGCGCTTGCGGTTTAATACATCAAGTTTTTGGCGCCGTTGTCGGGGATTGAGTGTTTTAAATCTAGTTAGTTTACATTAGAGTTTATCTATACAATTCTTTTAATCTTTAATTCTTTATTCATTATTGTTTATCTTTCATTACTACATTTTCCTTTTGGTTTTTAATTCTACATTTCTATGTTTTCTCATAATTTTTTTCAGACACTATGAGCACTAACATATCAAGCAAGCCCTTAAGAGAATTCTCTGCATCCATCTTTGCAAAATTTTTATCTCCGATTGTACAACCTCATATTGAAGCAAAGAGTTTCCAATTAGATCCACAAATAATTACTATGATACAAGGTCATAAATTTGGGGGGGAAGCATTGGAAAGCCCATATCTGCACCTTGAGACATTCTTGGAGCTTTTTGATATGGTGAACTATGAGGGTGTCTCAGCAGATGCCATTCGGTTGATGGCATTTCCTTTCAATATCAAGGATAGGGAGAAAACTTGGTTTTATTCTCTTCCTCCTCAAAGCATCACTGATTGGGAACAATTGGAGCAATGATTTCTAAATCAATTTTTCCCTCCAAACAGAATAATGTATATGAGGAAATGTATTACAAGTTTTGCTCAGGCAGATGAAGAATCGTTATTTGAAGCATGGGACTGATTCAAAAGTTTATTAAGATAGTGTCCCCGCCATGGTTTGGAAAGATGGCTAACATTGCACATATTCTACACAGGGATTTCTTTCTCAAATAAATCTTTATTGGATTCATTAGCTGGAGGCTCTTTTATGAACAAAAGTGTGGATGAATCATATACATTAATTGATCAAGTGGCACTGAACCTCCAAGAATGGTCAGATAAACATTGGATGGATTCTCCCTCGATAATTCCAGAAGTGCAAGCCATGAAGGCAAAAGAGTTTGTCAAACAAAATACAGTTCAACTATACAAGAGTTTTGAAAATCACAAGAAACATAATGAGGAGTGCAAATAGTTGGAGACTAAGATTAATAGCATAATTTCAAAATAGTTCAAACATAACCCCCCCTCCTACCCAAACAAGGCCTAGTGAACATTGTAATGATATTAAGTTGAAAAGTGACATGAATTATGAAGAACTTCTGGAGAATGACTTGTATAGAATAAGAATAATAGAATACTATAAAAACTCAGTTTCATTACACCAAAATGTGTCCAAAGGCCACAAGTACCTTTCCCTCAACGATTGATCACACCATCACTAGACAAGCAAGTTGAACCTCAGTCACAAGCTCAATCATTTCCAAGACCTCCACAAAGGTAAGTGGGGGCCAAAAAAGATGAAAATTGTGGCAAATTCTGTGATATCAATATGGTTGAGTGCAAATTCCTTGATGTGTATATAGATGAAAACTCTTCAGATGATGAATGTGCTGAGGTAGATTAACTTAAAGCTGCAAGTGAAGTTATTGACTCTCCTATAGTTTATTCTCCTACTGAAGATATTGATGTGGGAATATTCTTCACTACATGTGTTGATGTTAATGATATAGAAGGATGTGCAAGGAGCTATATTGTGGAAGTAGCATCTCAAGAATCACCTCTTTTGTCGACACAACGCTCAGAGACTATGAGAATAGCAAGGATCGAACATGTGATGGATCAATGTGTAGGGACCTATGTAGAGTTAACAGAGTCTCAAGAATCACCATCTTTAGTTGCACCAACACCTGAGCCAGAGCCAGAACCATCATTTGATTCAAAAGAAGTCACATCCATATGTTTAGAGGTTTCAGGTATCTCTCAACAAAGTAAAGTTAGTATTTCTTGTGATCTTTTATAAAACTATATAGAGGTACCTATAATTAACTTTGTTAGATGTGATTCAGTTTTTATTACTTATTCAGCTTATCTTGATATTGTTTTAGTTCTATTTTATATAACATGCTTGTGGGAGATTTATTTTTCTTTTGGATGTACAGTTTTCACTTGAGCTACAAATTGGAAGCTCAATCTGAACCGTCTTTATCTACCTGAAAGAACTCCTAAGAAGACGACAATGGAGGGAGATTTACTTCACACTATAGCTCCTATGTTGAATGCTCTCTCAATAATAAGAGCTCTTGATAAGAGGGTGTTGAAATATCTTACCCATTCAAGAGTGAGATTGCAATAAGTCTAATGAGGTGGTCGAACTTAGGACCTAAAATAAGCGCTTCTTGGACCCATTAACTTGGCACGTCTCACTTGGTATCTCCTTTAACCTTAATTCCCTTTTATATTTGATTTTGTTTTCATTAGAATAATGAAAAGTTTAAATATGGGGGATGCATACTTAGATGCATATATGTTGGGTTATTGTTTAGATTTTGATAATAAATTATTACGCTTTGTTTTCTTAGATTTGTTTTCTCTCATGTTTTGAGGCATTTGAGTTACACTATCCACACTATTACTGTTAACTTGTCCAAGAGTAAACTTATAGCACATTTATTATCTGGATTTCATGAGTTACATTTTTTTCAATGCTAGTATATGTAGTGATTAATTTTTTTTTCTTTTTCTATCTTTAGTGAATCAGAATGAGCATAACATTTGATTGATAACAAAATTTTTTGCACATTTATTGTTTAGATCCATATGATTGGTAATTAGTGCTAGTATGTTTGGTGATCTATTTTTCTCTATCTTCAATACCAGGACAGGAGCATAGGATTTCATTAAAAAGATTTGATTCTAATCTCGCTTAAGGATCTCTTTGCACTTTGCCTTATTTTGATAGTTGACAATTCCGAAAATAGTCATGATTCATTAGACTTGATGAGTACTTGAGTTTCCATGGTGATTTCTTAACTACATCTTAGTCATTAAATTGATGCTCGAATCATTAAAACTCATTTGGAAAAATGTAAATCTCACCAATTGCATCTTTACAAATTTATAGTTGAAGAAAAGAAAAGAAAAAAGAAGCATGATCCTGTCTGAGAAGCTTGACAAAATGGAAAGCTGGGGAGAAAACTTACTGCTGATGAAGAAGAACACCCGAGAACTCTCGATCCGAGAAAACCAAAGCGGATCTGGAAGAATAAAGTCACCAAACACCCTCCTTATATGAAGACCCAAGGATGAAAGGAGGGCTTCACTAGAAAACACCAAGATCTGGAGCTTCCTTGATTTCCTGCGCACAAGAGACCAAGCAACACTATTGTCAGTGACCTAACACCGGGGTGGGAATCCCTGGCTAGGCCCTCCAACGCTCAGGTCAGTGATCTCTCTTAGTGTGGAAGGAAGGAAGAAGATGAACAGTCCTTGAAATTAGGGGTTGTAATGGATAGTTGTAAGTGTGATGAGCGTAAGCATACCTGGCCAACGGAGAGGATTCCCCTTTTTATACCACTTCATATAACCTCTGTAGTCATGAAGTGGATCTCGATTTATTAGAGTTTGTTATGACATGACGTAAGCCATGCACTTGCAGAAAATAACTTTTAAGGAATCTTTTTCGTACCCCTTCTTTGTTGTCTAGTGCCTATAGAAGAGTCTAGAAACATTCTTCCCACCAAATTAGCAAACCTGTTATACAATCACATACTGCAAATATCTTCATTAAGCTATTTATGAATATTCTTGAAATATTTGTTCTTTCCCTATCTTATACGCTATATAGAGATATATTTATCGTTCATACTTGCTTACCCTATTTTTATTATGTTACAAACAGCTTGATCTTATACTATGATTTATATCGGGCGGACTTGAACCTAAGTTATGTCCGAGCGAGTTACTACTATTGTTCAACATACGTCCTAATCGTCTGATAATATACTATAGATCTTGTAAAGCCTTGTATCTTTTCACACCCAGGTGATCATATAAGCCCGCCCCATGCTAATATACATCCAGATGTACTAATTTAAACAATCTTGATTTATCTATCTTAAACGTGTAAACTTGGTCGATACTTGATCCATCTTTCTTAAAGTCTTATCCCGATCGATATTAACCTATTTTCCTTAAGCATATTATCCCGACCGATATTGGCCTATTTCCCTTAAGCATGTTACCCCGATCGATATTGGCCTATTTTCCTTAAGCCTGTTATATACCGGCCGATATTGGCCTATCCTTCTCGTGGTATTATCCGACCGATATCAGGCTACTTTCTTAAGGTATATACTAGCCGATGTGGGTCTATCCTTATCAAGGTATATCCCGGCCGATATTAGCACTTGCTTAATTCTGCTATCTCTTTTCCCCTTTTCACCGGGGACCTACTAACCTAACCCATATCACTAGCCTTCCCTCCAAGTCTAGTCGAAGGAGGTGTAGCCGATTGACTAGACCCAAGTCTATTTTTGTTTCTTTGCCTATCTTTAATCGTGACTCTGCCATGGCCACTACAGTAGACTCGTGACCTTCTCTATAGTAGTCGTCGTGACTTCTGGTACAACAATCCCGTGAACCCAAGTACAGTGATCCCGTGAGTCTTTTTACCCTTTAAATAGGGATGTGATCCTCCCTTCATTCTTCACTCGCCTCAGTTCTTTTCGTCCTTGTTCGCCTCCCCTTATCGAGAGTATGGCATTAAACCCCCCCTTTTTGCGGGCAATTCTTGTTGGACAAGGTGAAATCTATATATGAAGCTGCCCAAGATTTGGATCTAGTTAACTCTCTGGCATGAGAGCTAGAGGTATTTCTGTCGGTCACCCAGTTTCAAGTACGGTCGAGAACGACTTTGAGCAACAAAGTTCATCGAGATCTAGAACTTCAAGCCAAAGAAATGACTGCTTTGCAGACTCAACAGGCTTCAGAGGTGTTCACGTTATCCAGGGAGGTTCACATAACTAGCTTGTTGGCGTCATGATGGCAACAAGGCCCAGGTCGTCTGTAGGCTAAGGTGGATGCTCTGGAAGTAGACCTCAAAATGTTCAAGAAGGAAGTGGATTGTTCCGTGACATGTCTGAGGGGACTTGAACAAGTCTGCACCTCCTTTGTCCATGAGACCACTCTTTTTCCTACTTTCTCCCGGGTGTAAAAGAATGCATG